>NC_060907.1:5008491-5033491 GCF_014805685.1 Silurus meridionalis
ATCTCACTCCAACATGCGCTGTCCCTCTACTAAACTCATTTCTAATCTTGTCCATCCTCGTCACCCCCAACAAAAACCTCAACATCTTCAGCTCTGCTACCTCCAGCTCCACCTCCTGCCTTTTACTTAATGCCACTGTCTCTAATCCATACAATATCGCAGGTCTCACCACAGTCCTATAAACTTTCCCTTTCATTCTTGCAGATATCCTACTATCACAAATCACTCCTGTCACTCTTCTCCACCCACTCCACCCTGCCTGCAATCTTTTCTTTACTTCTCTAACACACTCTCCATTACTGTTCTGTTGACCCCAGGTACCTGAACTCCACCACCTTCTCCACCTCTTTTTCCTGCAACCGCACCACTCCACTTCTCTCCCTCTCATTTACACACATGTACTCAGTCTTACTCCCACTGACTTTCATTCCCTCTCCTCTCCAGCGCATATGAACAGAAGCAGGATGAATGGATGCCTAAATGGGTGAGAGAACAGATTGTTGGATGAACAGAACTACTTATATTGTATAAGAGGGATGAACAGTCAGAACAACAGATAGAAAAATAGATATATGAATGGATGAAAAAATGGATACAGAATGCAGAGATGGATTGAATATGTGAAGAAATGATGAATTGAGGAATGGATTGATGGGTGGAAACATGATTTTCAGAAATATGAATAGAGATGAAAAATGCTGGATGGGTGGTTGGATGGACTCTAAGGTGTTTAAAGAGTTTAAAGAGAGCAAAAGCCAAAAACAGCCTAAGTGACCTTGTCATAGAAGAAGGAGGGATGGGGGGTGCAATCCAACAGCAGCAGCTGAGAATCAACTTTGGTTGATTAATTGAAAGGACAGGTAGTTCTTCGGGAGTGATAGTTGTAGTAAAGGAGTTGCAGGAGTTGAGTTGTGTCGAGTGGATCAGGATGGCGTCCCTCAAATAGGGCAGCATCACCTGTCTTCCTCCGGAATGGAGTCAGGTGTGTACCTGCAAGCAGCGTAGTGGAGAAGGATGTGCTGCTCGTGGCAGGAAGGGAAATCGGATATGGGAATATCTTATTGACTTTCCGCATGGTCAGTAAGGGGATTACGGTGAGTGGAGATCAAGTTACAGTTACACCGTAATTTACTCCAACTACCCGAGTTACTGTCTCTAATGTACCTCCATTCATTTATTATCATTTATCATTTTAAACTGTTCCTCTGGGCTGTAAAAACAAAGCTACACCACAATGTCTTTTAGGAGACACGATTTCATGTTTCTCAATGAGAAAGTACTAGACGTGTCCTTTAGAGTTTGGCATGATGGCAGGACATACATGGTTTATGCTAACACCTGTAACATGAAATGTTTTGAGTCTGGGGATGTTGGACTCAAGAGGCTAGCGTGTCCACAAAAGGCTCAGGCCTCTGAATAGACAGCTGGAGCAAACACCAAGGGGGAACCTAGACCCAGCACTGTGGAAGAAGTTAGACCTCGCACTGAACAAGCATTTAGGTCCAGTATTGAGGAGGAGACTAGACCCATTATTGAGGAGGCAGATGGACAGGTTACTGAAGATGTTACAAGACATAGTTTAGAGGATGCAGGTAAACAGGGTACTGAGGAGGAGAATGCTAAGACTGTGGACATCAAGGCAGAATAAAAAGAAACTCAGAATGATGAATACATTGCGGTTGAAGGAAACAAACATTGCAGAAATGGCATCAATTTCAAATTATAATCCAGATGAAGAGGTTGACAGAGTCAGTGAGGTCACTAATATTCAGGAGATGGACAGATAAAAATTTGAGGACATGGTTGATACAGAAATGAGAGATGAAGCTCTCTGAGATCTCTGATGTTGGATCACAAGTGATAGATGATATGTACTCTTTGGAAGAAATCAACTTATTCCTAGACACAGCCTTCGCTAAAGTCTTTGAGGTAAAATATTATTTTCAAAATGTGGACAAGTTCATGTCATCAGTGCTAATGTTACAGAAGACAATGAGCCATGAAGCATTAAACAAAAATAAAAGTTTCAGACTGAAAAAAAATGATAAAACTAAGGAAAAACAAGGCAAAAGTTTCAAAAGAGTTGAAATGTCATACATTGTGCCTCTTTCACTCTACTGTTTCTGTCAATCTTCTACACTATCACATGGAAAGGTGAAAGACTAGACACAATAAACTTTCACAGAGGTAGAGATATGGCATCAATCTCAGAGCTTTCAGATAACAATGTTACTTTCTTACAGGAGACACACACAGACACTGACAATGAAACAGAATGGGAAACGTTTATTATGAGTAATGGGACAAGCAATTATGCTGGGGTAGCCATTTTATTTTCACAAAATACAGGAATAAATATTATAAGTCTAGAGGAAATAGTAAAGGGAAGGCTTCATGCATGTAGGACATTTTGGGGACAAGATGAAACTGGTTTGAACTTGGGCAAAGGAGGGACATGGGGTATATCGGTAGAAGAATGCTGAGTATGGAGCCACCAGGGTGGAGGAAAAGAGGAAGGCCAAGGAGGAGGTTTATGGATGTGGTGAGGGAAGACATGCAGGAAGTTAATTTGAAAGCGGCAGATGTAAAGGACAGAGTCGTATGGAGACAGATGATCCACTGTCTCCATACTACCTGGGAGCATCGGAAAGAAGAAGATGCAGATCACCAGGGCACTGTCCTCACTCTGTGCAAAAATAGATTCCTCATTGCTGCTTCATGCAATTTCCAGTAAAACAACTTTTTTGACTGTCCACTTTTTCTTTCCTTTTTTATTTTTGCAAACAAAGCCTGTTTGTTATAAGAGCCAAGGGATGTATTTCACTTCCTGACGTGTGTCACGGTGCATGTGGTGCCTTTTTTGACCACTCGCCTACATGGGGAATGGGGACACAAAAAATTTAGCTCAGGTTCATCCTGTTTACACTGATCATTCTTGAGATGTTTCTTCAAATTGATAGTATTCCACATGTGGTAAATTTAGTTGATTAAACATGATTCAGAAAGGCACACACCTGACTATATGAGATCCCACAGTTAACAGTCCAAGGAATTGTCTGTAAATCTTGGAGACAGAATTGTATTGAGGCACAGATCTGGGGAAGAGTAGAGATACATTTCTGCAGCTTTGAAAGTCACAATAGATGTTTTGAACCACATGGCTCTTCCTAGAGCAGGCTGCCCAGCCAAACTGAGCAATTGACGATTGTCAGGTAGGTGACCAAGAACCTGATGATCACTCTGAAAGAGCTCCAGAGTTTCTCTGTGAAGAGAGGAACCACCCAAAAGAACAACCATCTCTGCAGCACTACACCAATCAGGCCTGTATGGTAGAGTGGCAAGATGGAAGCCACTCCTCAGTAAAAGGCACATGACCACACACTTTGGAGGTACCTAAAGAAAAGAATTCCACCACCATTCATTTATTTATTATTTATTATTCTTAACAGTACCACTCTCAACTGCTGTTCTTGCACATTTATGATTTTCATTGTATTATACTGTTTACATGCTGTTTTTGCACCTTCGACTGCTGCTGTATTTTTTTTGCACTACACTGTTTACACTTACTTCTGGGATATAGTTTATATTTTTGTATAGTTTTTACAGTTTTCTTGTACAGTACTGTATAATCTAGTATACAGTAGGTTTACTGGTCGGCGCTATATAGGGTTTTGTGTCTTGTCTTGTGTCGTCTGTCTGCACTGTCTGTCTGCACTGTTTGCACCAGGTTGCACTCGATGCACTTTATGTAACTTGTGTTTTAGCTTAATGTTGTTTTGTTGTTTGTTGTTTAGTGTAGCACCAGGGTTCTGGAGAAACGTTGTCTCATTTTTACTGTGTACTGTGTACCACTGTGTATAGTAGAAATGACAATAAAAGCCTCTTGACTTGACTTGACTTGACTTGAATCTTAGACCATAAGGAACAAAAATTGAACTCATTTGTCATGTCTGGAGGAAAACCAGGCACCTCTTATCACCGGGCCAATACCATTCCTACAGTAGCGTGGTGGTAGCATCATGCAGTGGGGATGGTTTTTCCACAGCAGGAACTGAGAGACTAGTCAGGATCGAGGAAAAGATGAATGTAGCAATGTATAGAGACATTCTTGATGAAGAAAATTGTATCCATTTTGGAATAAAGCTGCAACATAACAAAATGTGGCAAAACACAAGTGCTGTGAATACTTTCCGGATGCACTGTATTCAGGGGTTTAGGTCTGGAGACATACTTGGCCACTGGTCACCTTCATCTTCCTTAGCAAAGCATTTGTCATCTTGTCTGTGTTTGGGGTCGTGGGGGCCAAGATTTTTTTGGGGCCCCCGAAGAATAAATAAATAAATAAAATAATTAAACAGCTAGCTAGCTAGCATTTTTTCTCTTTTTTTTCTCACTCTCTCTCTCTCGAAATGCAAACAATTTTTCTTGTTAAAAAGTAATTATGCTGCTCTCTGTATGGCGAGAACCTGCTGTTGCCTTTGACCAACTTTATGTTTCCCTGGGTTATATATTTGCTCATCCATCACCAAGACAAAAGAGACAGATGGTGCTTGAAGTGTAAAGAAACACTTGTTGCATCTGTTGTTATTCGTTTTTATATAATGATTCCAGTTCATTTGCATGAAGGGTGCCAATAGTTCTGGAGCAGACTGGAGGTGTATGTAGTGTTTTGTCGGCGAGGAGGTCAGGAAAAGAAAACAGCTGCTGGGAGCTTAAACCCCTGGATTACAGAAAGTTAGAGAACCGTGGCCGTCCAGCTGTTCACCACACGCTAAACACACGCTAAACACTGTTTTCATTATGTTAATCCCTCATGTGTGTTTGAGAGGGTGTGTGTTCTGTGTGTGATCTACTGCACACATCATGCTGCTGGTCTGAATGGAGCCATGCTGGCCAATGAATCTCCACCTGTTCCTCTCAGCCGGGATTCACTGCCGCCAGCTGTCAGTCGTTTTAGTGTTTGAAAACGTTATATTATGTTTCTGAAGCTGGCATGTCTCACGGGTTGCTACTGACACTTAAACATATTGCATGTGTTTGTGTGTGTGTGTGTGTGTATGCGTGCTGATACAAATCCTATCCACACACGTTAAACTTCAATCCAGTTCTAGATTCAGCTCTGACAGGGAGATCTGGAATTCTGTAACATTCCAGAACAATCCAGAGACTTCTGGGAACATGCTAAACACACAGTTGCTTATCAACACACTCTTTTGGACTTAGCAACTGCTAACAAAGTCTAAGCTAGATAACGACTGAGGAAAACTGTTTAGCTACCTAGCACATACAGGTAGTCTCTGACTTAGAGAATACATTCCTATGTTTGCCTGCAATGCAAAATGTCAAATATTTTTACTATTTTGTTGTATTACTATTGGGGGATTGAACAATTGTAAGTCAAACCATCATAACCTGGGGACACTCTGTAGTTTCTTTGTTTGCCCCTTTGAGAAAAAAAACTGCAAAAAACTGCATGATGGCTTCAGGAAATATGAACAGTTTATTCACATGTTGCTAAAGTACTAAAAAATATTTAGGAAGAATTAAACAAAATAGTGTACATTTCATTGTATACAGAAACATCAAATTTGTGCAAAATACATTTGTTCAAAATGTCATATACAGTGAAAACCACAGAATTATTTAATTATGTAATATCTTCTCACATGTAACATATATACATGTACACCCTGTGCATTTATACATAAAATGCAGTTAATAAACAGAGCTGGATTATATCATAGCAAATCCCGCCAATCCTCTGATCTATTTTTTTTTTTTTATCAATTTGACACCATGGTTTTGTAATTTGTCTAAATAAAGCCCACATGAAGTCATCAGAACTTTGTGATTGCAGGTTAGCACTGGCGTCCATATTTATTATGCCAGTGGACGGTTATAATATAGCCAATACGTGGTTTTGTATCTGTCACACACACACACACACACACACACACACACAAATAAATGACACACCTGTCAGCCTGTGAGGTATCTGAGACTCTATGTCATGGTGGTGGTGGAATTTAGTGACACAGAGAGCAAAGTCTGCTACTTTCTTGTTATTCTGCACCTCAGCACTACTCGAACTGGGTCAAGTGTTTTCAAGGCTAAAGATATACTATATTTCCAAATGTATTGGGTCACCTGACCTTTTCTTCCATATGTGATTCTTTTCCAAGTTGTTACCAGATGCTCACTAGATGCTCTAAAACCCCAGCAAAACAGAACTGCTGGTCATCCTAGGTGATTCATCTCCAGGTCAAGCTCTTCAAATAACACTTCATGACTCTCTGCTCTCCCCTTCAGCCACTGCTCGTAACCTTGGGGTAACTATGGACAATGAACTGTCCTTCTTCCCACATGTTGCTAATGTTGCTCTTTCTTGTCGATTTCTTCTCTATAACATCCGAAGGATTCGACCATTTCTGTCCATACAGGCTGGCCAGGTGCTTGTTCAGTCTCTTGTCATTTCACGACTTGACTACTGCAACTCTCTGCTGGCAGGTCTTCCCCTAAATGCTATTCGTCCACTGCAAATGATCCAAAACGCAGCTGCACGACTTGTGTTCAATCAGCCCAAGTTCTCCCACACCACCCCACTGCTGAGCTCCCTTCACTGGCTTCCAGTAGCTGCACGTATCAGATTCAAAACACTGATGCTTGCCTACAAGGCCAAAAATGGACCAGCACCATCTTACCTTAGTGACCTCATCACATCTCGCACTGCACCACGCTGTCTGAGATCCTCCAGCACTGCTCGACTGGTACCACCTTCTCTCAGAATGAGAGGTAAGTACACTTCAAGGCTCTTTTCTGTTCTGGCACCGAGGTGGTGGAATGAACTTCCCCTAGATGTCCGTACAGCAGAGTCCCTGATTATCTTCAAGCGACGACTGAAGACCTACTTCTTCCTGAAATACTTAAATTAGCACTTCCAAGCTTGTAGAATTCAAGGGTTATATTTATATTAAGTTTGTAATCTTGCGTACCAGTTTAGATTTATTCATTACTAGAGACTTAAAGCACTTTTGTACGTCGCTCTGGATAAGGGTGTCTGCAAAAAATCCGCAAATGTAAATGTAAATGTTACCACAAAGCTGGAGGCACTCAATTCTATAGGCTGCACTATAATATAATGTTGCATTCACTTGAACTTGGAAACCCAAACCTGTTAAAGCATGGCAATGCCCCTGTGCACAAAGTGAGCTCCTTGAAGATCTGGTTTACATGCTTTGGAGAGTAAGATCTTGAGTGGTCTGCTATAGAGTTCCGATATCATCCCTTTGGGATGAATGTGAACGCTGACTGCACCCCAAGTCTCCTCACCTACATCAGTACCTGACTTTCATAGTGCGCTTGTGGCTGATGATCACAAATATCCATAAGCACACTACAAAATCTAGTGGACCATCTTCCCAGAAGGCTGGAGGGAATATAAGAGCGAACTGGGACTAAATGTGGAATCCAATGCTTAAAAATCACATACCGTACTTATGACCAGGTGACCAAATACTTTTGGAAATATAGTATGTATATTATATACAGTATTGAGACAATACGTTTTCCAGCCATATGAGGTTCTTGACCAAATTATTACCACAAAGTTAAAGGCACATAATTGTACAGAATGTCTTTGGAAATTTCCCCCTACCTGAACTAGGAGTCCCAAACCTCCCCTGTTTACAAAGCCAGCTCCATGAAAATATGCTTTACATGGGTCGAAGTGGACGATCTCCAGCTATTGAGCTCTAAACTCAATCCTATTGGGTTGAATTGGAATGCTAACATCAGCCCAGGCTTTCACATCTCACCTACACCAGTAATTACTAATGAATGAGCACAAATCTCCACAAGCACAATTTTTTCCCACAGATTTGCTTGTTCTTCCGAAGGGAAGCGAAAGCTGGCCCGTGTGGTCCGATCCAACAGATGAGCTCCTGTAGCTCAAGATGCTGAAGAAGTTATCAGTGTGCTTGATGGGTCAGGACTGTTTTGGCAGCAAAAGGGGGATAAACACAATATTAGGCAGGTGATCATAATGTTATGCCTGATCGATAAATGATTTATAGTAATTTCTATAGATTTCAGTGGCAACCTCTTGCCTTAGAATTAGATTCTGAGGGCTGGTGAACAGCGATAATATTGAAAGTAAAATTGCAAAAAAAAAACAATGATCTGGTGGACTCCTGACTGCTTTTTTCAGCACCTGAACTGCACTAACTGATTTTTATAGAAGCAAAAACCACATCACCTCAGCAGGGCAAGCAGCCCAGTGATGAGGAACAACACAACAACGACCTCTAGCGGTCAAACCATTTTTACAAACCCACACATCAGAGAAGTTATTTAGCACCCAGGAGTGGAAGTGCACGTGCTGAGGGGTTTGCAAAATCATGGATGGTGCCCCCTAATCTCCCTCCCCCCCAAAAAAAAGAAGGGTAAATACAAGAATAAATACAGTACATCCGTTTTGCCCTTTGTCAGCACTCCACCATGGATAACGTTTCATATTTTTTATCTGATTTTTATTTGTATACCAGTGTTTCCCAAACATTTTTGTAACCAAGATTATTAAAAAATAATAATAAACTGAACCTTGGATGATCAAACTTTGCAATGTCAAAATGACAAAAAAGATAATGAGAATGGTTTGAGATTTGGAGAGGATATGAAAAATGAAAGATGATTAATAAATAGATAAATATCAGCTATTTGATATTCTGAGCTTGCAGTATTAAGCTGGTGCTCGTAAAAGAGACTCAAGATGTTACAAGACCTTAATAAGATCATTTTTTACTTTTGCCTGTATGGCTTTGTCTTTGTGTACTCGTACAAAGACCTGTTCGAATTTAATGACACATTTTAGATTCGGTTGTCACAATCGTACCATTAGTCAGCAGTAAATGATCTGTTCCAAAACTTCCCAAGAACAGCTGCTGTCGTGATTGAGACTCATTTGAGAGACTGACTCAGAATTGTGTCAGAGATTGACACCTGACCTTCCCCCATTTGTGGTTCTTTCTCAAACTATTGCCACAAAGTCTGAGACACACAGTTGTGCAGAATGTCCAGATTCCAAAAAAGTTGGGACACTGTACAAATTGTGAATAAAAACAGAATGCAATGATGTAGAAGTTTTAAATTTCAATATTTTATTCAGAACACAACATAGATGACATATCAAATGTTTAAGCTGAGAAAATGTATCATTTTAAGGGAAAAATAAGTTGATTTTAAATTTCATGGCATCAACACATCTCAAAAAAGTTGGGACAAGGCCACATTTACCACTGTGTGGCATCCCCTCCTCTTTTTATAACAGTCTGCAAACGTCTGGGGACTGAGGAGACAAGTTGCTCAAGTTTAGGAATAGGAATGTTGTCCGATTCTTGTCTAATACAGGCTTCTATTTGCTCAACTGTCTTAGGTCTTCTTTGTCACATCTTCCTCTATATGATGCACCAAATGTTTTTTATGGGTGAAAGATCTGGACTGCAGGCTGGCCATTCCAGTACCCGGATCCTTCTTCTACACAACCATGATGTTGTAATTGATGCAGAATGTGGTCTATATCTATATAAAATGTATTTATATATTTTTTCTTTTTATAAAATATATATACAAGAATATAACAGAAAAGGATGGGTATGAATATGACAAAGATATTGACAGTAGTTTAGATTTAATGTGTCCCAGTGTAATTGACACACACTAATCCACTGAGGTGTGCCAGTCCAGTGTTAAAATGACAGTTGTGCAAATGTTCTGGGCAGGATACCAGAACATGTCTACAAACTCATTTACACCGTGGGAAAGAGACCTTTAGTGTCAGGACTGAAGGAAGAAACCAGAGACCTAGGGAGAACATTCAAAACGGTGTGCACAAAAGTGTATTCAAGTATGTTAGTAAAGTCAGGTACTGATGTAGGAGAGGTGAAGAGGCCTGAAGTGCAGTCAGCAAAACATTCATAGTGACTGAATATCTGAGGAACTAAACAACTGGCGACACGTTTAGCCTCGCCTATTGGACGTAGGTTAAAGGTCTTTTGTGTTGACTTTACGCTGAAGTCAGGCTTAATGTGCAGGGAACAGGTGGAGATCGAGGTTAATAGATCCTTCCAGAGGAAAACCTAAACCACCATCTGTTTTTTAATTCACACCAGGTGGCCCCTGTCTGTTTCCATTACAGGACGAACCATACAGCACCGTCGGCACTGGCGAAGGCAATGTTGACGACAACAGTGAGTCAGCGAGTCAGGATCTCATCTAAGTCCACTAACAGCAACAGTGCATTTCCCTTTCACAATTAGGTTCCAAACTTACTCTGCTAAATTAATGTTGAAGAATCTGTTGAATACCTCTTCAAATATAAACATTTGATGTCAAAACTAGACATTCCATCCTTTTATCCTCTCACCATGTTCATACAGTTGCTCATAAGACATGTTGTGTTAGATTTAATCAGTGGTGGGCCAGAATCATAAGTCAGAATCACTCACGATTTATCGCAGCTTAATCGCACATTTTTATCTGTTCTAAATGTACCTTAAATGAATCATTTTCAAGTTTTTAATGCTATAATCAACATGAGCATGGACAAATATAAAAGCTATATGCAAATGTAGTATGTTCATTATTAGTGAAATCAACATAGACTCAACATAGAGCAGTAAGACAAAATATTCTTGCGAATATTTTGAAGTAATGAGTAGTTTTAAATTCCGTAATCAAGGACACCAAACTGAACTTTGCTACGTTTCCTCGTGGACTCTTTTAATTGCCGGATGTGTTGCATCATACAGCACTAATTTTAATATATTTTTTCTATGAATATGTATTAAAATATTCCCAGAAGTCTACTCTCTTCATTTCATATCGTTTTACGCAGTTGCTTTCAGTATTGTATGTTTATGTTAGAGTGTCTATCCAATCATATTTTAGCCATCATGTGTTGCCAGGGTCAAACAAATCTGCCCTGAAGCCTTTAGAATCAACAGTGCTGACACCTATAGCTTTAAGTACACGACGATACTAATGCTTGAAAAAAATCTCATTTTGAGTTGCCGCCACTGGGGCCATCTAGGCAGGAATCACTGATTCCAGAATCAGTGGCTTGATTTGCATTTTATTAGTAAATACAGTAGAATAAAGATTAGAGGTTGACCAATTGATCGGCGGGCCAATTAATTGGGATGCGATGGGAATTTTTCTAATGAATCGGCAGCCGCCGTTTGTGCTGCAAATTAGGCCGTTAATTAGGCAGGTGCGTCTGACACACCAAACCACGTGTGTACGTTCTTCGCTTGCGTGAGAGATCATAACTCTCCTATACCATCAGGTGGCTGTAGTCTGTATTCATCCAAACAAGTAACCAGAAAAGCTAGAATATATAAAGCAAGCAGTGTTTCCACCTGCCGTGATCATTACTAACATACTTGTGTAGTCTTTTATGTTTTTTTCAAGTTCCAAAGAAAAGTGCAGGAATGATAACAAGTGTATTAAGTTTTTTTTCTCGTGTGCTTATTTGCTAAGTTGAAGTCCGATGAGGACTTGCACGTCCTCCCACAGGTCTTACAAGCGGCACACTTCAGGAGCCTGGTGCTCCCTCATACACTGGATGGAGGAGGGGGAGAAGATTTGGTAATACACCAGGAAAACATCAACATCACAGAATCAGAGAGCCCGCAGCCCTTAAGATTCTCCTGCAGGGGGCGCCAGAGAGGGTAAAATAAGTTGTGTAACAATTGTAATATACATACCAGTAAAAAACAAACAAACAAAGCAAAGAGTTATGAGTTAAATTGTAAAGAAAAGCAGCCGCCCTCTGCTGTCTGTGAAGTGAACTACAATATTATACATTGATAATAAATAAATATTCTAAGTTGATTTTGGTGATTCTGCTTGACTGCTTGTCACAGAGCTGAAGCTGTGAAAAAGATCTACAACCACTTGCACTGATTTTTACTGTTTCCTTATGAATATCAACCAAACAACTTCAATACAGCTGACCACTCGTTAAAGACATAAGAAAAGCAGAAGAATTATCGATAAAAAAATAAAATAATCCAATAATATTATAATAACCATTGTAATTCTGATGTCAATAAATACACACTACAAACAGAAAATCAAAGTGTGTCAAGTCTGTATAAAACACCTGCGTGACCTGTGCTTACTTGTAAAGTTGCCGAAGGTGGTGGCCACCTGATCCTACAGGTATTTATTTGTTTGTGGTGTGTCTCAATAGGGTCAGCCATGTTACAGCAACCCTGGAGCACAGAGGATTAAGGGGCTTGTTTAAGGGCCCCAGAAGTGGCAGTTTGGTGATACTGGGGCTTCAATCAGTAACAGTGAACCTTAACCAAAGGTTTTAAGGTGTTTTGTAATAAACTTTGTTTTCTCTGATTATACATAGCCTGGCACTAGACATGTTGTCTTGGATATGGGAGCAGCTTCCTATTTAGGTCTTTAGGTTGTAAGTTGTGGGTACAGCTGATTGACACACTCCTGCATTTGCTTCCTCCGGGTGTATAAACTAGATTAATGATGCACCACATGGGAACCAGATCAGAGTCTCCAGATCAGAGATTCAACTTCACATCTCAGCTTTATGTTCCGTTTTTTCTTTTAGCTCTAAATATGTCATTCACAAACGTAAATCCAAAGAAGTAGAATTAACCTTATACAAAGTGCCTTCTTCATTCTCATGATTTCCAAGAATGATAAATATACATGAATATGCAAATTTGGACACACCTACATGTTTTCCTAATTAGCCTAATCTTTCCATATCAAGCAGCATCATTTATTATATTTAGCAACAAGTGACATTAAATCTTTAACAATCAGGGGTGACGTTAAAATTGCAAACAGATATGTGGTTCCATGTTTATTCGTTTCCCCTCTCACATCTTTACTGTGATTAGTTCCCATTTACACACAAAAAACAGAATAAAATCGATATATACAACTTCATATGTTATATATGACCTCTTAATAAATGTGTTACGAGACATTACGAAGAACTATAAAAACCCAAATCCTTGAAGCATGGCTAGTACAGTTAGTTAAGAAAGAAATCTAACACAAAACCAAGCATGTCAAAACAAACAACAAATGCTACAGGTTGTTACACACCCACACGCAACTCGTCTTGACGCTTGACTATAAGGGAAATACCACAAACATCCAGATAATGCAAGTTATCTCATGATCTCATCCTAATGGGTTTTTAATGCGTTTCTGGTGATCTGTGACCATAGCTTAATGGAACGTGTCATACCTAATTTCTAATTGTTCCTGATGGTTGAGCTCATTTTACTCTGCTGCTAGTCATCACCCATAAAAGAAGGCCTTGTTGGATTCTCATGGTCGTAACCAGAAAATCCCTGAAGGCAACCTGCCTTTTGGGCCATTAAGACAGATTTGCATTAGATCAGGGTTGGCGAACCTGTCTGCCATGAGAAAAGAAAAAAAAGATTTCGTTAGCGAGTCACAATAACTTATTCCGTAATGTGATTACAGAACACAAAGTAGTTTTCATGGATTTCAATGTTTGTATCAGCCTACTTCCTGTTACTTGATATTGTCACTGTGGCTTGAACATTGCAAGACTCCTCCAATGTGATGCTAAAATCCTGACAATTCTGAAGATCTCAATATAAATGTGTTTTATCTATGTTGCTCTTGTCTGATATTCTGTTTCATGGTGAATGTATACATTTTGGGACAAATAAATGTCAAATTAAAATAAAATAAAACCTGAAGCTCAACACGTTCAAAGCAGTGGAGATGATCGTGGACTTAAGGAGAAATCCCCCAGCACTCCCCCCACTCACCATCATGAACAGCACTGTAACAACAGTGGAGTCATTCAAGTTTCTGGGTAGCACCATCTCTCAGGACCTGAAGTGGGACAATAACATTGACTCCATTGCTGAAAAGGCCCAGGAGAGGTTGTACTTCCTTCATCAACTGAGGAAATTTGACTTGACACAGGAGCTGCTGATTTGGTTCAGCTACCAAGTCAGACATCAGTGGCTACAGAGGACAGTCAGGACTGCTGAGAGCATTACAGGTGCCCCACTGCCCAATCTCCAAGATCTTTACTCATCCAGAGTGGAGAGAAGGGCTAAGAAAATCACTTTGGACCCCACACACCGAGCCCACTCTCTCTTTACACTGTTACCTTCTGGTCTGCACTACAAAGCTCCATCCACCAGAACAGACGGTACAAAAACCCGCAGGCTATACTCAGCATGAAAAATGTAAATATTCATAACTACACATTGTCCATAATAACTGTCACATTTGTACATAGAATCCAAATGGTCCACTTGTAAACTGAACACTTGTAAATAACATCTGTACATTTATTTAACAACACTTCTACTCAGGATTTATTGCATTATTTAACTGTCTGGTTTACAATTTGGTTACATTATGTCTGTACTTCTGCACTGAAAGCTCCTGATGCCAAGTCAAATTCCTTGTGTGTGTAAGCATACTTGGTAATAAAACTATTTCTGCTTGTGATTCTGACATCTCGATATTTGTTGTTATTCTCAGTGATTTTTATGAAAGAGGCAGATGTAGAGGACAGGGGGGTATGGAGACGGATGATCCGCTGTGGCAACCCCTAATGGGAGCAGCCAAAAAAAGAAGAAGAATTCTCAGTGATCTTCATGGTGATTTCGTTTTTACTTTATTTGTATAATAGCCAGCGAGAATGTACTCTAGCTAGGAAGGCTGCCTGTAACGGACCCAGTATCAGTCTGCTGGAATGATCTTAGCCTCTCACGAATCTCAGACAGAGAGAGAGAGAGATGCCACGTGTAAATGATGTCAGGCTCTGTCCCGGATTAAATTATGAGGGGTCAAATGATAAACGGTGTCAGACGAAGTGGGGATGAGTGTGAGGTGCTGACAGCTGAGAGGCCCTGTTGCTCCTGGAGACCGAGGCGTGACATGGACGTTTCCTCAACATCGGTCCAAAGTCTGATGATATTTGTGGGAAAGAGAAGCAGAATAGTTAATTTATTAATGTTTCTTAGGGTGCTCCAAAAGTAGTATCTAGCTAGCTAGCTAGCTAGCTAGATAGATAGATAGATAGATAGATAGATAGATAGATAGATAGATAGATATGTTATCCATATAGATATAAAGATTTACAGTATGTAACAAAAATGCAGATCCAGTGTGAGGTGCCATGTGGCAGTGCAGTAGAGCGTTTTTTTGTGTTAGTGTGTGTAAGCAACAGCAACGTAAGATTGTACAGTGTGATTGCTGTCAGAACCTGACCACGGTGTTCTGTTATCCGAATATCAAGGATATTTTCCTAATTTATTTTTTTTGTATGTTGTTCCAGTTTTCCCCATGGAGTCCACATCAACCAGCAGCCACCTTTCTGTGGGTCATTTAAAAAGGTTTATAGTGACGTTTTCAAGAAACAAACAATAAAAACTACTTTACATTCAGGTCTAGTGCAGGAGCCGAAAACGTATAAACGGACACGTGTACACGAATACGCCGCTACACTTTGTCATCCTGTGTAAACACAGCGCATTGCCTCAATCTCTGAGAGATAAGGGCTGAAAAAACAAGAAACAAACTCTTCTCCTGTTCATCCTTTGTGTATCCCCCCATCTCTCTCTCTCTCTCTCTCTCTCTCTCTCTCTCTCTCTCCCTGAGGGATAGCATGATGGTGGTGAGTCTATAGTTATGGGCTGGTGCCATCTGCCATTCTCCACGCCCGTGCAGCCACCAGAAGGCCACAGCATGTGCTGATTTAAATGGAGAGCCCAACTTTCCCAGGACAGGGTTGACCCTGGCAGCCGTCACTCATACACACATGTGCACGCATACACTCTCACACACTCGCTCGCACACACACATATACACACACACACACACACACACATGTATAAACAAGGGCCCTGTTTTAAAACCGTACATCCCATCTATACACATAATTATATCTTCCTATTCTCCACCATTCATCCACAGATCTGCCAAAGATACAAAGATACATATATCAGTGTGTGTGTGTGTGTGTGTGTGTGTGTGTGTGTGTGTGTGTGTGTGTGTGTGTGCGAGAGAGAGAGAGAAAGAGAGAAGTCTGCATACAGATGATGGATTTCCACCCAGCAGCTGATAGCATCCCTAAGGACCTAAAATAGGGTTTGTGTGTGTGTGTGTGTGTGTGTGTGTGTGTGTGTAAGGAAGGGAGGACCCTATCTTAAGAGCCCTGGTGTGAAACCAAGGCCAGCTTGTTTGATTGGTAAAATTGATTACAAGTGGGAGGAGCTTCATTGGAACATAAGAGGGTTTAGGGAGGTGTGTGTGTGTGTGTGTGTGAGAGAGAGAGAGAGAGAGAGAGAGAGAGAGAAAGAAAAATAAAAGGATGAGGAGAAGAAAAGGAGTATGAAAAGAAAAGGATGAGGATGGGGGATAAAAAGGCAGGGGGAGGTGGGGTTGGGGGTTGAAGGGCCAATGGGGCATGTCGATGTCACACACGCTTTTTGTAGCACGGTCAACAGGCGTGTGCCGCTGTATGCACGTGTGTGTGTGTGTGTGTGTGTGTGTGTGTGTGTGTCTGGAAGCACAGGCCTGCTGTCTTGCTTTTAGCGTAAACCATGGGAACCGAATCCACACACACTCATAATGACCTACGTGCTGTTTTTATTAACACGTGCACGTGCACACACACACGCGTGCGCATGATCAAACACAAACACAACTGACTGCGTGATTCAAATCTGATTAACGTCAGCCGTTATTAACAATGTGTTCAGCAAAGACCTGTGTGTGTGTTTGCATGCCTATACAAATCCGATGTGTTAGGGATGTTACAGATGTGACGTTTAATCTCAGCCTTAAACAAGTTTAGTATCAGGCAGAAAGACAGACAGGCAGACAGACACACAGGTATCAGTGAGACACATCAGCAGCAAGTCTGTTTTACAGTGGCGACTATTAGTTATTACAGATGTGGCTTGGTGTTACAGATGTGACTTTATTGTGTAAAAAATATACTTTCACATTAAATATGTGTTATTTTAATTGTAATGCAACTGCGTATATTCCAGATGTGACTGTTTATATTACAAAGTGTTCATTGGTGTTACAGATGTGACCATTTGTGTCACAAATATGACTGTTACAGATTACAGATGCAATTCTTTAAGTTATAGAGGGGACTGTGTTTCACATGTGATCTTTATATTACAGATGTGATTGTGTTACAGATGTGGCTGTTTGGATTACAGATGTGATTGTTGACTGGGTTACAGATGTGACTGTTAGATATGTGGCTGTTTGTTTTACAGATGTGGCTGTTTATATTACAGATGTGTTTGTTTGTGTTAGTGTTCCTTTGTATTACAGATGTGTGTTGACAGGGTTGCAGATGTGGCTGTTTGTGTTACACAATATGAGTGTGTTGGAGATGTAACTGTTTATGTTACAGATGTGACAGTCTTTATGTTGCAGATAGATAGATAGATAGATAGATAGATAGATAGATAGATAGATAGATAGATAGATAGATAGATAAGTACACAACATTTTCCCAATTTTCAATCATCAAAATCATCTAGAATATCAAATAAGACACTTGACACTCTGTCCTGACTTGAGGTCATCATGGCCACCGTTTGGTTGAGAGTGTGTGATCTTTGTCTTCATCAAATAATGTGTGTGTGAGTGTGTGTGCCTGTTGATTACTCTGACAGACTTCAGTGAATGGGCTTAAACTCATAGATAGAATATATGGAAACCTTTGCAAACCACTGTGTGTGTGTGTGTGTGTGTGTGTGTGTGTGTGTGTGTGTGTGTGTGTGTGTGTGTGTGTGTGCGTGTGTGCGTGTGTAGAGATGACCACTCCACAGCAGCTGTCAGTCCAGCTTGCAGGGGTATGGGCACACAAAAGCCTCTCTCCCAGAGGGCAGGACACATAGAGCAGGGGTCCCAGACCTCTTGGCAGAGACAGAGAGAGAGCGAGAGAAAACAAGAGGAGGGTTAGAGAGTGAGGGAGGAGGAGGAGAGGCGAACAGATTGCTTCTGGGTGTAGAAAGAGATGGATAGAGAGAGTAAGAGAGAGAGAGAGAGGGAGAGAAAGAGAGAGAGAGAGAGAGAGAGAGAATGAGAGCATTTCCCCTGTTACTTTTGGTATCTGCTGCTCCCTGTGGGACCGGAGATGCAGATTGAAGCGTTCGAGCAGAGAATTCCAAAAGAGCGGCAGAGACAACAGGTGCACAGCGAACGAAACATTCGTTAGAAAGACGATTCGGAGAAAGAAACCCCGCAGGAACGTTGTGAACAAGAAAGAGAAAGAGAAGGAAAGGAGGGAACCTTGTGACATACCTCCAACATTCAAAGGAAAACTTGTTTAACCAATCTGGAAACAATTTCTTCTGAAAATACAAAAAAATGTGAATAAAGCATAATGTTTTAAAATGGCAACATGTTAAAAGTACAAGTTTTACTGTAAACAAAATGTGCTGAATTTTCTAATTGGAAGAAATACCAAAGAAAGGCCAGTGGGTAAATTTATACATACAGCAAATATACAATGTGACTTCCACTTATAAACCTCAACTAAATGTCCCCAATGTAAATAAAAATGTTGGACATTCAGAATTAGTGTTCCAGAATGTGCAGCCGTCAAATTCAAAATTACCTTATTTTTTCCTTAAAATGCTACATTTCCTCAGTTTAAACATTTGATATGTTTTCGAAGTTCAATTATGAAGAAAATATGGATTTATAAGAGTTGCAAATCATTGCATTCTGTTTTTATTTACATCTAACACAGTGTCCCAACTTTTTTAAAATTAAGGTTTTATATACTTTTAAAAATTCTGCCTCCAACAGTGAATTGTATGGTCAGTAAGTATATAGAAATAAAGTGCAGTGTCGGACATTTTTCAAACGGGTACTTTATCAGAGTATACTTCGATGTTAGGAAACTTTTCCCTCACTATAATGAAATGTGTAATATGTGACATTTTACATGTCGTTCCTCACTATTCTGAAGTAGAGTGTTGGTGGTGAGAGCATGAGCATAACCATGCGGTTCTGCTGAGTGTGTGTAAAGTAAGGGTTCCTTTACTGTGTGTGTAAACCTGTAGAAAACTCTCTTATAAAGGTGTGACGTTGAGGAGAATGGGACACCGACCTGCATTCATTATTCACACAGTGAATAGAGTTCTCATACATCACTACTTTTACTTGTCAATTCAGAATTAGGATAAGAGTTTAGTATAAGGGTTAGGGTTTGGTATTAGGGTTAGGCTGAAGGTTTGGTATTAGGGTTAGAGGTCGGGTTTGGTATTAGGGTTAGGCTTAGGGTTTGGTATTAGGGTTATGGTTTGGTATTAGGGTTTGGCTTAGGGTTTGGAATCAGGGTTAGGGTTTGGTGTTAGGGTTATGTGTTAAGGTAAGGGTAAGTGTTTGGTGTTAGGTTAGGTGTTAGGGTTGGGAAAAGGTTTAGGTGTTAGGTGCGGTATTGGTCTTAGGGTAAATAGAAGGTGTTAGGGTTAAGGTAAGTGTTTGGTGTTAGAGTTACGGTAAAGATTAGGTGTTAGGGTTAAGGTAAGGGTTTGGTGTTAGGATTAGGTGTTACAGTTAAGATAAGAGTTTGGTGTTAGGATTAGGTGTTACAGTTAAGATAAGAGTTTGGTGTTAGGGTTAGGGTAAAGATTAGGTGTTAGGGTTAAGGTAAGGGTTTGGTGTTAGGGTTAGGGTAAAGATTAGGTGTTAGGGTTAAGGTAAGAGTTTGGTGTTAGGATTAGGTGTTAGGGTTAAGGTAAGGGTTTGGTGTTAGGGTTAGGGTAAAGATTAGGTGTTAGGGTTAAGGTAAGGGTTTGGTGTTAGGGTAAAGATTAGGTGTTAGGGTTAAGGTAAGAGTTTGGTGTTAGGATTAGGTGTTAGGGTTAAGGTAAGGGTTTGGTGTTAGGGTTAGGGTAAAGATTAGGTGTTAGGGTTAAGGTAAGAGTTTGGTGTTAGGATTAGGTGTTAGGGTTAAGGTAAGGGTTTGGTGTTAGGGTTAGGGTAAAGATTAGGTGTTAGGTTAAGGTAAGGGTTTGGTGTTAGGGTTAGGGTAAAGATTAGGTGTTAGGGTTAAGGTAAGGGTTTGGTGTTAGGGTTAGGGTAAAGATTAGGTGTTAGGTTTAAGGTAAGAGTTTGGTGTTAGGATTAGGTGTTAGGGTTAAGGTAAGGGTTTGGTGTTAGGGTTAGGGTGTGGTAAAAGTTTTGGATTTTTTAGCATAATAGATGTTATATAATGAACTCAGGGTTAAATAAAAGTTGAATTTTTCTGAGTTGAGGGGCCATTTTCTTTTCCTAGTTGTATGCAGGACATTCCAGATGAAGACGCATGCAGAATATCATTTGTATCACTTCCAGCCTTTACCACAGTTTCAAGAAGTTCAGAGTGGAGTGAACAGCTCTCTCGTTGCACAGCTTAGCATGTTGGAGTTAGCATACTGCTTTTTTACTTTTGTACTGGCGCTACCAGTTTAATGTAAGTAATGTTTATATAGGATTTTCAAACTAAATTGTTACACTACGTGAACTTGAGCAACTCCTTTGTTGTGCCGCGCTTTTCATAATCTATAATTCGAGATTTCACTGTTATCTTGAAATACATCATCCGTCTTTGTAAAGAGGCGGGGCTTAACCGGGCAGAGTGATTCCTAAACATTGTTTAAAGCTTACCATAAATCCTGAACCACCTCAGCAATTTTTTTAGGTAGTTTAAGGCAGAATTTTTCTTAAAAACCTTAAGGACATAAGATACTCTTCAATTATCTGTTAGCTTGTTTGGAGATTTAGGACAAAACTAAAGGAAGCAAATGTCCTACACCGAACATCTCGGCTTATCGAACACAACAGGGTCAAAGGGAAAATTATGCAAGCATCTTTTCCTATGGAACTGCTCTTCTAAGGTAATTATTATAAGCACTCATTTAAGATGATTCTTTCTGAATAATACGAGAGGAGGACCTGACCTGAGAAGACTATGAGAAGCTTAAAAGCATGCAATTATCAGGAGCTACATTAAAAAAAAAAGAAAAAAAGAAAGAAAAAACGTTGAATGGCGCTGGCCATTTTTTTTGCACGACAGGCATCAATAATCCACCTGCCTACTCATGTGGAGATGCACTTCTGCGGACTGATGCTAGACCAGGTCACAGGGTGATCATTCTAAAGCCAGGGCCAGCAGTTTTTCCGCAAACTGATCCCAGACCTGCGGTGGAAGGAAAAAGGAGTCTATTGTGATGGCTTGCCTTCCCACGAGCCTCCTCTTTCCCCTCACCCAGTCCACACCTGCCGCCTGCCGTCTTTGTCCCTCGGCTCGGGTTTTACTTATTCTTGTTTTCCTTTTGTCTCAAGAGGGAGAATTGACTTTTTTTTTTACAGGGTAGGACTGTGACCTGTATGGCTGTGAGATCTGAGATGAGGACGCATGCTCCAGCTGTGAGGCTGCACCTCGGTAATCGCACACACGCACACTACTTTCTCTTCGTCCGACATATGAGAACGCTCAATTTCACTAAACGCAAACTTCACCCACGTGCATACAGGAGGAGCGGAGCGGCGGTGGCCATGTTTGAACCGGACCCGCTGTTAGAGAATGGGTGTTTGGGACTGTCCACAAGATGGCACGGGGGGAAACAAAGGCTCAAACAGAGCATGAGGATTTTGTGTGTGTGTGTGTGTGTGTGTGTGTGTGTGTGTGTGTGTGTGTGTGTGTGTGTGTGTGTGTTTGTGAGGGAGAGGAGAGAGAGAGAGTTTACGGGTTATAGAAAGGCTTGGGGGGTTTAGTTACCACCCTCCTTCACCCTGTGCCTCCTTTGTGGTGCCTGCTGTGGAGGAGTGAAGAGGTTGAAAGAAGGAAAAGAACGGAGGGGAGGGGAGTGAGTCCTAAACACAGGTGCCTACATCTGTTCATCCCAGGCACAGATGCTCACACACTCATTCTCCAGAGAGAGAGAGAGAGTTGGAGTTAGAGAGAGAAATTTCCAAAGCTTCTCTGAAACATTCAAATATTCTTCAGACTTCTTGGGTCCAAGAACCTTCATGAACCAATAAGAACCTTATGTTTTGCACGGTTCACAAAATGCCAACAATGCATCATTATGAAAAATATTATGGTTGTGTGGAACATTCTAGAGCATTCTTTAGTTTGTCCTTCTGATGGCACCTTTGAAGGTAATCTATATAGATTGCAGTATAGATGTAGATAGCAGTTTTTCAAATCCAACTCGAAATTGACTTGCGTCTGCAAGATCTGCATGATCGACTTCTTAGACACGAATGAGCAGGTCTACAGGTGCTCCTAATAAAGTTCCAGTTGAGTGTATTTATAACAACTGACCAGTATGAACACCATTTAAACATTTTTCTTCAGACTTTCTAGTAGGGGTGTAACGGCACACGTATTCGTACCGGTTCTGGTACAGGGCTTTTTATAAAAAAAACTTTTTGTGAATTTTGTGTACTGTTACACCTCTACTTTCTAGCGTCCACACCATAAAGCATAGGGAATGCTGAATAACTGTAATGTCCTGTGCACTTTATAGTAAATAGGGAGTAGGGAATAGTGTACCAAAGGGTCGATAGATGAGACTCGTCCCAGGAGTCTGCCCGGAAGCAGATGTGTTTTGATCCACACAGGCACGCGGCTCACACCCACAAACAGACGCACACCCAGACTCACGCCACGCTCTCTCTCCTACTACACACACACACACACACACACACACACAAACACACACACACACACACAGGGGAAAAGCAGGGGGGAGAGTCTGTGTAATTATTGAATGATTGGACCCCCAGGGGCCCCCTTTAGAAGAAGCTCGGTGAAGCTGTGGCCATCGTGTCCATGGCTACCATGCATGACAATGAGCTCGCACTGATGCCGGGGTGGGCTGAGGGTAAAAGCAGAGAGCAGAGGCCCGTGTGTGGACTGCTTTGCGCAACCCCCCCCCCAGCAACACACACCCCAAACCCCATCGTGAACCCCCCATCCCAGGCAGCTGCTCAGATGTAACGCGATCTGTACTACAGGTAGCTTGCAAAACACACACACGTGTCCTACACTAAATTACACAGAGCGTGGAAACGAGATGTGAGACAGGCATGTGTTTGGTATAATTCAGCTTACGATTGTCTAATTTACAGCCAGATTTTTATATGAGGGGAAAAATAGCCTATGCTACTGGATATGAAGTCACTTTGTGATGTCATTAAAAAGAACAAGAAAAGGTGAACATTGCTGATAATCAGGTATCAAGGACATGCAGCATATAAAATGTTTCATGTAGGCATATATCAAGTGATCCTGGATTTTTTTTCATGCTGGGAAATACTGTCGGCTATCAAACCGCATTTTTGCTTGTCGCTGTAATGAGAGCATTAAGGGCGCATGTTGTATTCTTGTATTTTTTTTTCAATATACAGGTACATATTATTTAATATCTAATATATTTAATATATAATTAGATCATGTGTCTTGAAAGCTTAACTCTAAAAGCTAACAAACTCTTCCAGAGTAATATATACATATATACTAAAGGTGCCAAAATGAATCAGACAATACCACCACCAAGAAAAATGTAAAGTCAACTTGTGACAAGTGTAAGCATTAGCTAAAAAAAACTAGCTATGTTCATTGGCAGCCGGATTTTGAAGGATTTTGATCTTTGCTTGTAAGCTAGATCATGAGCAGTTAGCTGGCAGATTGGGTAATTTAGCTAATTACAGTGAGATGATGAGGTGGCAGGAGGCACTGAGGGCAACCTCATCATGTCATCAACTTTAAACTAGTTTGTGTGTATGTATGTATGTATATATATATATATATATATATATATATATATATATATATATATATATATATATATATGGTGTCCTGACCACTTGTCGTCACCTTTTACACTCAACAACCACTGCCATATTGCTTTCACATTCATTAAAACCCCTCTGTCTGTCCTGCACCTTTATTTCTTATGAGCGTCACACGTATCAAATGTGTGACGCACTTTGGATTCAATTCGGCCTTGTGTGTTCCAGCGACTCGGATTCCGTAGCTCACGCTCAGTTCTGATCGATAGGTCAAAAGGACACATCACAGACCCTAATTGAGGATCTCACCCCACCCATGACCAGCGGAATAAACACAACCACCTCCACCACGCGACCTTAATATGATCGATCCCGTGTGAGACGCACGCGGCTTGCGTTCCCACGGCCGTCCCATGTGGCCAAGCGCTCCGCTGGGACGACGAAACTTCCAGGCTTCACCCGCACCATCTGGTCCCGAGGCGGCCCATACCGTTACAGGGACCCTTCAAACGTGCTTGCATGTTCAGGAACGGAAGGGGCCGGCCGGGTGGGCACGTGTGTGCACGGGCGTGGGCGCGTGCACGCTTATCAAGGGAGAGAGAGAGAGAGAGAGAGAGAAAGAGAAAGAGAATGAATGAATGAATTGTGTGTAGTGAGTGGCAGATGGCTTGTACAGCTCTAGTCGCGTCTTTTAGGCATCCCGTATCCCCCATCCTACCCTTCAACCCCCTCCCCTTAGCCCCCTCCCTCTCCTTTTACTGACTACATCCCCCTCGAGGGCCTTCAAAATCAATGAAAAATGAAAGCATAAAGACCATATAAGATAGAGAGAGAGGGAGACCCATCTTCTCTTCTCAAAATATTCACTGTAGAATTCATTAGAAGAAAACAACCACGAAACAAAATTCTTCAACTTTCATTTGAAATATAAGACAAATGTTTTATTTTCAAAGGCTTTCTGGGTAATTTTATATATATATCGAATAAATGGGGAGGGTTGCGTTAGGAAGGGCATCCAGCGTAAAAACATGCCAAATCGAACATGCGGATCATGAATACGGATGATTCGCTGTGGCGACCCCTAATGGGAGAAGCCGAAAGAAAGTTTATATATATATATATAGGGCTGTTATATGCATTA
>NC_060907.1:5038491-5058491 GCF_014805685.1 Silurus meridionalis
GATAGATAGATAGATAGATAGATAGATAGATAGATAGATAGATAGATAGATAGATAGATAGATAGATAGATAGATAGATAGATAGATAGATAGATAGATGATAGATAGATAGATAGATAGATAGATAGATAGATAGATAGATAGATAGATAGATAGATAGATAGATAGATAGATAGATAGATAGATACTGTATGAGTGATAGATAGATAGATAGATAGATAGATAGATAGATAGATAGATAGATAGATAGATAGATAGATAGATAGATAGATAGATGATTCTGTTAAGTGCCATTTGAAGCTGGCATTATATATAAACAGTGAAATAAATGCTGCTTTTTTCCCTTATTTGTATTTATACATTGTGTTGTGTAAATACTGTATACTATAGGATGGGTCTATTCTTTTACATATTTGCATTTGTTTTATTTTTTTACTTCTTCAACAGAGAAATTTCCCCACTGTGGGACGAATAAAGGTAAATCTTATCTTAAATAAATAAAAACACAAACAAACAAATACATCGAATGTTTCCTGGAAATGTTGGAATAAAAATGTGTAAGATTTGTAAAACTGAAAGCAAAAAAAAAAATTTAAATAAGAAAAGAAAGAATGTGGAAATGCCAGGTGGTGGATTTCTGTATTTGTAAAAAATAAAAAATAAAAAACGAGTTTGAGATGAAACTTTATTATTCCTGGGGAGGATGTAAATGATAGAGCAGCAGCATGTCACTTAAAGACAGTGTGGTATAAATAAATAAATAAATAATAAAATAAACACTTAATTAAAGAAAGAAAGAAAGAAAGAAAGAATTGGGGTGGTGATGGTGAAGGTCACAGGTTATTGTTGACCATGAGAAAGTGTATTTCTGGAGCAGAATGTGAGCAAGTGGACCAGTTTGGCTGTAAATACTACTTAAATGTATAGTTACTGCAGCACTGCTATTCAGAGCAACATCTAAAGTACATTTATCTCCAGAGAGGGAGAAGTGTGTGTGTGTGTGTGTGTGTGTGTGTGTGTGTGTGTGTGGGGTGGGGAGGTGTAGGCATCAGAAAGCGTGGGACAGATTGGGGGTGGTGGTTCATTAGCATATTAGTACCCCGGCATGTGGCACCCCCATATAAAACCCGAGGCCAGGCGGCGTGCCCCAGCAGAGCCACAACACAAGGCGAGGAGAAAAGACGGCCGAAAGAAAGGAGGCGCATCAGGACAGTCACAAAGCGCTCGGGTTTTTTTTTTTTGGGGACCGAGCAAGAACGGAACTACTGCACACACTCACACACTCACACACTCGTCCATACACCAGCGTTTTTCTTGAAACTGAAGGAATTTGTGGATTATTTCTGTGGAAGCAACAAGTCCAAAAGAATTGTTTGAGCAGAAAGCAAGGCTTTTGTGGATTTCTTCCCTCTGCGCTTTTGGCATCAATGGGCACCAGAAGGTACTGAGAAGAAACAACGGATGAATCGGTCGGAGAGGAGAATCTGAGGAACTCACTGAGAAGACTTTTTCTTTCATTAAAAAATATTTATTTATTTATTATTTATTATTGATCATGGGGCGCGTGCTGCTCCTGCTCTGGGTCGCGTGCGTCTTGGCCAGCCAGGTAAATTACCCATAGTACTGACTTTCTCTCCAGCAGGTGCTGTGATTGTTTTTAATGCATTGTTTTGTCTTTATGACAATAAAAAATATGACTTTTGGATCACAGGTTAATTTTTTTACATGCTTTATTTCTCCCCAAGGCGTTTTGCTCTGGTGTTTTCGAGCTCAAGCTGCAAGAGTTTCTCAACAAAAAGGGCATCCAAGGCAACAGGAATTGCTGCAAAGGCGGAATCACGTCGACCTACCAGCAGTGTGAGTGCAAAACGTTTTTCCGCGTGTGTTTAAAACACTACCAGCCCAACGCCAACCCGGAGCCGCCGTGCACTTACGGTAGCACGGTCACTCCCGTCCTGGGCTCCAACTCGTTCCAAGTGCCGGATACGTTACCGGACGGCTCGTTCACCAACCCCATCAGGCTGAACTTCGGTTTCACGTGGCCGGTAAGTTTAGCAAGAACTTGCGCGCGCGGCATCATTGACTCATACCAATAACGCGCGTGCGTATTTTATTAATGCTCGATTCTGTGTGTCTAGGGAACGTTCTCGTTGATAATTGAGGCAGTGCACGCCGAATCCAAAGAAGATCTCACGACAGGTAGGCACTGGTTTCCATTCAACTTCCATTCAGATCAATGTTTTGAATGAATAGATTTTAATTTGAAAATAATTCAAAAACAGAAAACCCAGAGCGCATCATCAGCACCATGACCACGCAGAGGCACCTGACTGTCGGAGAGGACTGGGCTCAGGATCTGCACAGCGCGGGCAGAACCGAGCTCAAGTTCTCCTACCGGTTCGTCTGTGATGAGCACTACTACGGAGAAGGCTGCTCGGTTTTCTGTCGGCCCAGAGACGACACTTTCGGCCATTTCACCTGCGGCGAACGTGGAGAGATCATCTGTGATGCTGGATGGAAAGGA
The DNA here is from genome assembly GCF_014805685.1 of Silurus meridionalis. Lineage (NCBI taxonomy): Eukaryota > Metazoa > Chordata > Actinopteri > Siluriformes > Siluridae > Silurus > Silurus meridionalis. The sequence goes on from NC_060907.1 coordinate 5,041,016, forward strand.
CAATACTGCACTGAGCGTGAGTACCACAAACAAACAAACACCCCAATAAACAAACGTCACAATTACTGTTTTGCATCACCAGGATTTGAGAGGGTGTTTATAGCTCTGTATCTGATTGATTTAATTAGTATTTTCAGTGTGAAATCTTTTTGGAAAATGTTATTTTTGTCCGTTTCGTTTACCACGATCGGTTAAAAGCGCGTCACTTCTTCTTTTTTTCGGTGGACAGGAATAAAAAAGGACCATTTATTTAGTGGAGAGAAAAAAAAAGAAAAAGCAAACTTAACGGTTATGGGGCGACTTGTAGTGCAGCTACACCCCCTGATTCCCCTCCCGACTTTCAGAACACCACTTGATTTATTCAAGTCGGGGGAAAGAAAAGTTCTTTCAAATTTTTTTTTCCTCCTCGGAATAATCTCACGCGTGCCATAAATTTACATGCCCGAGTCTGATTGGTCGCTTCCTGAGTGGGCCGGGCTCTGATTGGCTGGCCAAGGGGCGGTATTGTTCGAAGTGGGCAGCTGCCGGCAGCGCGTAGACAATGGAGCAGCTGTCGCGCGCTGGCTGCGCGCACACCAGCTGTCCACTCTTATCTTCACTGCCTGGAGACACTGGAGGGGAAAAAAAAGAAAGAGTGGAGGACAAGAAAGAGAGAAAAATTGTTTTTGACCCATAGGGAAAAGAGATGGAGAGAGACACACAGGTTGAGAGATGAAAAAAAAAAAGACAGAGCTCTTGTTTGTCCTCATTGTCCACATATAAGAAGCAGAGCATTTTCAATACAGAATCAGTAAGAGCTTTATATTCCCAAGTATGTTTGCACTTACAAGGAATTTGTTTTGTGGACAGAAGCTTCCAGTTGCACATTTTCTAAAGGAAAAATAAAAATAAGCTAAATAAATAATAAAAGAATAAAAGTTATTCCACATTTTTATAAAGAAAATCAATAGTGTATAAGTGCACAGAAAAGTACAGATTTAGATTAGTGAATGTGGTATTGCACGTATGTTTTATTTTATTGCACAATGGAGAGAGTGTTTAAAAGTTCATGATGTAGATTCCTCGAGGAGAGAAACTTTTCCTGTGCCTGGCTGTCTTGCTGCTTGGTGCAACAAATAATGGGTTTAATGACCCCTGTCTTCTAAAGCCTAATGTATTACCCAGGATTTGGTGTATAAACTTCTTTTATATGTCCTTTAAACAAACAAAAAAGCGTTATGGTCTCCTAATATGTCCATTTATATTTTATTATAGCAATCTGCCTCCCTGGATGTGATGAAGAGCATGGCTTCTGTGAAAAACCTGGAGAGTGCAAGTAAGCAAACCAGCTTCATAAATATATTCCAAACGAATCTGGTGCACAGGGTTCAAATTCGACCCCAGTATTCAGAGCAAGCTGTTTGGTTTTTAGGTTATATCGCTTTCCTTGCTAACTTTCTTTGTCCTTTGAACACGTAACAGGTGCAGAGTGGGCTTCAAAGGCCGATACTGTGACGAGTGCATTCGTTACCCAGGATGCCTTCACGGGACGTGCCAGCAGCCTTGGCAATGCAACTGCCAGGAGGGATGGGGTGGCCTTTTCTGCAACCAAGGTAAGAACAAACAAAGCAAACAACAACGAAGTGTTTGTAAAGAGAAAAAGAGAAAAAATAGTGTATAAAAGGCCTATAAAAAGTACAGAAAAGTGAAAGGATGACGTAAAAGTGTAAGATATAATAGAATAGATAGCAGCTCTCCAGCTGTTGGTCAGCCATGAGCTAAAGATTTCATCACGCTAATCCTCTTTTTGTTGCATGTGTCTTTCTTTCCCTCCAGATCTCAACTACTGCACACATCACAAGCCCTGTCTGAATGGAGCCACTTGTAGCAACACTGGTCAAGGCAGCTACACCTGTTCCTGCCGCCCGGGATTCACTGGCACCAGCTGTGAGATCGAGGTCAACGAATGTGCTGGGAATCCATGCCGCAACGGAGGGAGCTGCACTGTACGTTTTTACACTCGTATTACAGACTTTACAGAACTTTACTGTCAAATTTAATGTGTGTTGTTGTGATGCCTGTTGACTTTGTTGGTCATTGTTTTTATTTTTTTACATCATAAAATAATACTTCCGGCAAGCGATGAAAAATTGTGTGTTCTTAGTTACAGATAGTTTTGAGGTGTATTGTTGCTTATCCTACATTCATTTCATGTTATCTTCCAGGACTTGGAAAACACCTACACTTGCGCCTGTCCTCCTGGCTACTACGGCAAAAATTGTGAGCTTAGTGCCATGACGTGTGCTGATGGTCCGTGTTTCAATGGAGGACGCTGTGCTGATAATCCTGACGGTGGCTACTTCTGCCAGTGTCCCACAGGTTATGCTGGGTTTAACTGTGAGAAGAAGATTGATCACTGCACATCTGGCCCTTGCTCAAATGGTATGATTGTCTGTTTGGTGTTTAGAAATCTCTAGCCTACTTTTGCACCCTTGTTGCAAACTTGCTTTTGAGTTTTGCTCTTGCTCTTTTGAGTTTTTATATTGTTCTATTTATTTCTTGCACCTGCAGGTGCCCGGTGTGTGGACCTAGTCAACTCATACCTGTGCCAGTGTCCTGAGGGGTTCACCGGGATGAACTGTGACCGTGTCAGTGATGAGTGCTCTTTGTTACCCTGCCAGAATGGTGGTACCTGCCAAGAGGGTGCCAACGGCTACACGTGCACTTGCCCACCTGGTTACACAGGACGTAACTGCAGCTCACCTATCAGCCGCTGCCAGCACAACCCATGCCATAACGGTGCAACATGCCATGAACGTAACAACCGCTATGTTTGTGCTTGCGTGCCTGGCTACGGAGGGCGCAACTGCCAGTTCCTTCTTCCAGAACGTGCTTCCCAGGCTGCAAGTGACATTCCATGGACGGCGGTTGGCTCAGGCGTGTTGCTAGTGCTTCTGCTGATAGTGGCATGTGCCGTTCTGGTGGTATGCGTGCGATCAAAGGTGCAGCAGCGGCGTAGGAGCCGTGAAGAAGAAGCGGCGAATGGAGAAAGCGAGACTATCAACAACCTCACAAATAACTGCCAGCGTGATAAGGATCTTAGTGTCAGCGTAGTGTCGGGATTGGCACCGGTCAAAAACATCAACAAGAAGATCGATTTCCACAGCGAGCATGACTTGAGCACTAATGCAGAGAAGAGCAGTTACAAGTCAAGGCACCAAGCCTCCGAATACAACCTCGTGCACGAAGTGAAGTACGAAGTCAAGCATGAGGTGAAGCTGGAGCAGGTTGGGAAAGAGTCAGCAGCAAAGGAGCTTACCGATAGCTGTGAAGATGTGAAGTGCCAAAGCTTGCAAGACTCTTGTGAGTTTGAAGAAAAACGCAGAAAACGTCTGAAAAGGTGAAAATTGGTCCTCAAAACCAACAAAATATTTTGTAGCCGCGTTATAGAGCTACCGCAAAATATAAGCAGTGATTCTAATGTCTTATCGTTCTTCTTTATTTACAGTGATGCATCTAAGTACTCAGAGTCAAGATGCTCAGAGTCCAAGTTCTCAGAGTCAAAGTACTCTGAATCAAAGTATCCTGAGTCGAACTATTCCGATTCGCTGTATTCCGAGTCAGCATGCGCATCCGCATGTGCATCGGCATCTGTGTCGGCGTGCATCGACACCAAATACAAGTCCGTCATGGTCATGTCGGAGGAAAAAGATGAATGTGTAATTGCAACCGAGGTGAGTAATTATATAATTTGATGAGATCCATTCTTCCACAAGTGTTCTCCTTCTCTTTCCCTGACATTTGAACTAATCTCAAGCTCGTTTTCTTCTTCCTTTGCTCAGGTGTAATTGGCCTCAAGGAAGCCGATGCTCATTGGGTGCTATGGAGGACATTTTGAACTTCCATAGAAAATGCTGCTGCTCAAAACCTTAGGTGGAAAATGTCCCACCTCATAAATACTGCTGCTGAGAAAGTAGGACTGATTTAACTGATATTCAGGGTGAGCTGGTTCTCTGTTCTGAACGAATTGCAGGCAAAGGAATGGCCTGTAGGCTTGGAGACGTCCTGAGAATGAACAAAGGAGTGGTCGTGGAAAGTTTACCACCCCTCTTTCAAAACTTATCTGTAAAATTGACCCATAAAGCCATTTTATAAAAGGTGTTGGACAGTGTGGGTCCATTTTTTTACCCTTGCTTAGATTTATGACAACAAAAAAATTACGAGAAGAAAGAAATGATCAGAAGATAAAAGAACTATGAATTCGAAGGAAACGTATCGCAATGTTCTGCCATGTAGTGTGCAGTACTGTGGCAACGCTGTGGCAATTTTTTTCAATATTTTGGCAACATTTGCTGTATTTCTTTTTTTCTCGCCAATTTTCCCAATGCCCAAACAGGTGCTGTTGCTGTGCCCAGAGAATGCACCAAACGTGAATGATGTTAAAGAAGAATAGGTTAAAGAAATGTATCACAGCGTTTTTGCCAATGTCCATTGTCTCGTGGATTTCTATGGCGACGTCGTGGCAACATTTTAGCAATATTTTGGCAACATTTGCTGTGTTTGTTTTTTTCTCTTTTATCGCCAGTACCTCCAAGCCCCACAAGTCAGTGTGCAAGAGACCACATCAAAACGGTGGATGTTTGGCCATACTGGCCTGTCTTTCACTAGGTTTAATGGTGCATGATGTCACATTCTGTCACATGACCAGTGGAGACTATATGTATTACTTGATCACTGTGTAAATGGGATAAAAAAAAATTAAGTGCGCAAAAAAACTCTAAGTCTTCCGAGCCTCCACTTCTTTTTGTAATATGGTTTTATATGGTTTCGTATAAGTATGTAATTATGTTCAGTAATGAGAAAAAAAAACATTTGTGTTAATATGAATAATATCATAAGCTGTTTGTTTTTGCTTGTTTCTTTGCTAAATGTGTATGATTTAAGTTAATTTATTTTATTTAAGTTGTATTTCAAAATTTTTTTGTAAGGTTTTTAAGATTATTTAAGTTCTTTCTCGTACTCGTTACTCGCAATGGCACTTCGGGTTGCTGGGATGTTTCAAGATAATATTATTTAAAAAGGATTGTAAAAAGAATGTTATTAATGCTATTGTTTCTGTTTTGTCTTTTGTTTTCCATTTTGAGAAGGATTTAGCTTAAATTATTTTTCCAAATAAAGAAAAATATGAAATATTAAAGAAAAGGCTTGCACTGTTCGTACATGTTCACCTCACCCAGTTCCGGGTTGCCAAGTTCCCATCTTGAGTACATTGGATAAACTTTTGCATGTTACAGAATACATTTTAGATCACAATTCGAGAAGTAGAATTATTCATGAAGAAAATAGTAAATTGTGTGGGGGAAAAATTGACGAAACTTTTAGAATTTTCAAATACAAAAAGACACTTTTCTAGTTGCTTTGGTTCAATCAATCACTTGTTAGAATTTTTTTCCCCATTTTATCACTGTTAGTCAGTTTTCTCTAGGTCCTTTAGAGGAATGGATGATGAGAGGAGGAGGAGGAATAAAGGGGGGTAGTCCTTTTGATAGGGATGTGAACAGAGCTAATCATTGCCATCTGCTGCAGCCTCCTGCTCACCCCATACCGAGCCATTCAAAACCCTATACAGTCCTCCCTTTGGCTCGGCCACACATATAACACAGAGACCAGAGCTCTGAAAAAACATGGCAAAACGGACCAATTATACCGACAACTCTGTCAACATGAGCAGAATAAGAGAAACCATTCAGGATTTGTTTTTTTTTTTTTTCTTGATCAGCAACAGGTTTAAAGATTATTACTTTCATAATGGAACAAACTTGAATAAGTGGTACAAGCACCGAACTTTGTTTTAACATTTCTATACTACTTAGTCACTAATCTGAAAGTACACATGCCTTGACTTTTCATTTTAAAATGTAATATTATTCTAATAAATTCCACAATTTTCTTTAATTCTAAATCCTAGTTTTAATCGTTAGATGCAAATCCATCTCAGTGCTAGGTCAAACTTGGATCGAGAAACTTGTATAGGATGTAGTGAGAGTAATAATTTTTGGGCATGTCTTACGACAGGCTTACGACAGTCATCAGTAGGACTCTGGGGAGTAGGCGGCGTCACGCACAATGCTGCACTGGACAATAGCACAATACAAAAGGGCAACATTTGGGAGTGCCAGTGTGTGTCTCTGAATGGATGGAGAAGGGGAGGAGGGATAGGATGCGATGGGGAGTTGGGGGGCTTTGGGGCAAAGAACGACAGATGTTGTCTGTCCTCCTGAGTCAAAGCGCCCTGCAGGCAGAAAACACCAGCTAGACCCCACATGGCCAAGAAAGATAGAGACAATGGAAATACTTGAAAGTTTGAACCAAGCTTATTTTGATCCGCTCAACTAACCATGCTTGAATGACTTCAGGGCAAACTTTGCGTATCTTTACTTTGCCCTGCTTTATGTCACACCTTTGTCAGACCAAGCTTTATGCTACTCTTTGCAATAATTTACAGTTATCTTATTTGACCTAAATGTTGTGTAGAAAAGTGAAAACTAGGATTCAAGGAACATTTTTGATCCCCTCAATTAGCACGAATGGCTTAGCTGACTCAATAGAAAACTGAACCAGAATGAGAAGGTTTGCTCCGTGATCTCATTGCAATTTAATGAGCAGATCATGTGGTGTCCTTGGGGAACAGACAGTAATGCTATATCCCTGCACAACATGGACACCAAAAAGCAAGGCAGTGCTCAAATGGTCAAAAACTTTGAGTCAGTTGCCATCTGCCACTTGTTAGCAAAATTGCTGAATTATGTCCTAAAGTGTGCAACAAATGAAAGATGGCTAAAACATAAACAATGTAAAAATAAAGATATTTCAAAGAGCTAATTGGTTTCAGATATTACAGGGAGTATTAAAAAGAATAGGTATCAAGATAAAAGTAAGGAAATAAAAATGCAAGGCAATGGCAGTACAGGACATGATGAAAAAGTCATGAGTGGAGGCCGAGTCTAGCTTATGTTACACTCTGACGCGTCTAAAGTAATGAAAGAGTGAACAGGAGGTGCGGGGATGAGGGGATGGAGACGAAAAGGAGAGGGATAAGACTCTGGCAAGTTCAGCAGGAGACTCTTCTGGTGTGAGGGCTGCTTCCTAGAAGTAAGTTTTATGCTCTTGCTCTAGGTGGTGTATTGTGTAGAGAGTAGCACCCATAAAGACAGGAAACATTTTTTAGTTTTGTTATTTGTATGTTTTTTACAGCATTAGTTTAACCAGTAGGTGTCCTTTAATCCTCTTTTTTCAATGTTTCGATCTTTAACTGTTAATTCAGTTCATTCATTTGTTCGTTGCATCTTGTTTAATGTGCTTAGTCTAATCATTGGCATGGACCCCATCTGATCTTTGAGTTCTGGGGGACTGGTGTAATTCCTGATTCGCATTAAAATATCCTGTTTCCGTTAAGGATCCTGCTAAGATTGCACCTATCAAACGACAAAGGATTGTCTCTCTTCACCTCGTCAAACTAAATTATTCACTCTCGGTTGGATTATGTCACATTTTAACAATCAGCCCGATTAAGGTGTAGTGTGCTTAACGTTTAGCTATCGTGGTGTTCCTGCTGCACTCTTCCTCTTGGCTTAGTAATAAGATGACTGAACCGATGATCGGGTGACTGACGCTAGATGTTACCAGTAGATTTTTATCTTTTGTTATATGGGATCTTACTTTATAATTCATTATTTTATGTTGTTTTCCGTTCGCTTACAGATGCTACGAAGACCAAGGACCAAGAAGACCTGCGACAGTTACTACTGAAAGATAACTGAAAATACAGTGTTGTTTGGAAGTGACTCCAGAAGGAGGGAAGAGTTTCAATGAAATCTCACGATACTGGTCCTGTATGGAAGGCCATACAAATTAGCAAAGAATACTTTTTTGAATCGGGTGAGATAGAGAATGACTCAACTTGATTCTCCACTGCAGCATTCCGAAAACCGGTCTGAGATGGAGTCTCGAAGTAGGAACACCAGTAGAAGAAGCAGTGTCAGTCAGCGCACAGGTGAGGCGAGATATCAGTTTAAATGGCTTAAAAAAGAATTATAAAGAAAGAAATGGTTGTTTAGTATAATACATTTTCAGTGATTTTATGTCACTATTTTGCGTTCTTGTTGTAAGATGATGATATTAAGTTGACCCATTACCTATTTCTAAATTAGACGTCTAATCTTACATAAAATCCTTCCAGATTATATTACCTTAATGCTGGCCTGTTTTAACACATCTACAATCCAACTGCCTTTTCCAAATATATTGACATTCAGCTCTAATGTTCACCAGTAAAATATGTTTACATGGAACGTGATGCTGATTCAAAAGGTCTGCAAATGAAACATAAATATGCAAGTTATATACCAATTATTTGTTGTAAAGGTCAGACGAAGTGTATTGTGTGCATTATGTTGAAAGCACTGTATCAGTTACAACCCCTTTTTCTGTAACAGAACCAAAAAAAGAAAGGGACCCGAGCAGCACTCGTGCCATTTTCCAAAGAGCCAACCGCTTCCTGTCCCAAGATCGAGATCCACCAGATGCCAGCGCTTTCACTCATGTGCGGTACTATGAGAGAGGACATCCTCTTCCCACCAACTGCAGTCCTGAACGCAAAGCCACTATTCCCTTCCGAAACCCAGAACTAGGCCTTCCATCCTACAGAAGGCGTCAAGACACACTCACCGGTGAAGCCACAAGCGGCCTCTCTCCACTACGCTGCATGACCTATTCAAACTTCAGACGTGGCGACAGTCAGTCACGTGCAAGCCCTCGTTCATGTAGCCCAAGGTCCAACAACATTTCTCCGCACAGGCAATCCCAAAGCTTGTCCCATCGCAGAGGCTCAACCACCCATCTACATGTGAGCTCTCACTCTTCATCCAAGCGGGCTTCTCGAAAATGTAGTCCAGCAACAAGACGAGCATCTGTGGTCTCACAGACTCATTCCCCCTCTTTAATATCTGCCTCTAACAGATATACAGATTCATCAAGCCACTCCCAAAAGCAAACTCCTTCACAGAGTTCCTACGGCCAACACAGTTTGGACTCTGAAACGTTGTATCGTAATCTACAATCGATTGCAAGTTCAGCAGAGTCAGACGCCTCACAACATGGAAGAAATGGTTGGTCAAAAAGGGCAAGGTCCAAATTGGAAACTGACAGTTGTTGTTATGGAAATGGTCGAAGCAGCCGAATTAGTGGTTGTAACACTCGGAAAAGTGGACGAAACACCGTTTGCAACAGCAGAGATTTTTCACCACCAGGTAGTGAATCCAACAGAAGCCAGTTTACACCAAAAGAAAGTAGTCATATGAGTGGTTACAATAGTCGCAACAGTCATCAGAGCACAGGCTCCAACAGTCCTGACGGTTCACCTCCTCATAAAGATTATGATAAAAATGGGCACACGAGGTATAGAAAACAAAACCTTTATAGAGATGATAAAGAACGACCATTATCGAAATCATTCACACCAGACAGGCACTCCATAACAGAACCTAGCCAATCCAATTTGTCCTTGCATGGGTCGACACAATCTCCTATGAGTTCAGCTTCCCCAGAGTTATCGCACAACATCGTACAATCAAATCAAATTCAAGTCGAAACCACAAAAATAAACAACCAGACCACTGAGAGAAGTAAAAGCACCATTCGACGTGGTCTGGAGGCACTGATACTCTCTGAAAACACAAGATCGAAGAGCCAGTCATCTGTGCCAGAGATGACAATAGAGGACTATGTGGTTATAGCTGATATTCCAAAAGTAAATCTGTATCCAGAAGAAGATGAGGCAATCATGGTGAGAAGGAGGCCCCAGAGTCGCAGTCCACGTAGAGACAAACTACACAGGTCAGAGACACACAGCAAAAGTGTGTAAAAGTAGACTTAGGCCTTTTTCCACTGCAGTAATAGAAACTTTTCTTATCTGAAAACTGGTGACGTTTTAGTGCCAACTTCAAGTGCACTCGAGAATAAAGTCCTGATATTTTGAGAAAAAAGAAACTTACAAGAATAAAGCTGTAGAAAATACGATAATAAAGTGGAAATATTTTAACCCAGGCTGAAGTACTGGCAACATTGGAGATGGAGTGTTCAACTACTTCAAGGTCAATTTCTTGGGGAAATTAAGGCAATTTCCTCAATGTCTAGTTAAGTTTTCTACATAACTACTGCAGTTTCTGTTTACTAATTATAACTCTGTGCTGATGTCCAAAAAGACAAAGAATTTCCTTATTGCAAAACCCTAACCTAAAGTAGATTTTAACCGAATCCTCAACATCCATTTGATGTAAAACAGCTGCACGTTTCTCACAGTCTGTTACTTTTTTTGAAATATTACCACTTTAATCTCGTAGTACTACGACTTTATTCTCATAATCTTAGATTTTATTATAATTTTTTTTAAATGTGGCACTAAAACTGCGTCATTTTTCAGTGGACCCAATTAGCTATGGTTTTGTATTTCAGTACTGCCAGTTCCTGTTTGGGTCAATTCATGTTCATGGGAATTCCCATCTTTCTTAATATTTCTCCCTGATGCTTTCATAGCTATAGAGAAGAGAGTGAACGTCGTGACGAATATGTAGAGCCGGAGGAACGAGGGAGAGGAAGGGAGAGAGGTCGAGACCGTAGAGAGAGGGAAAGGAGACGTCATGACAAGGACATGGGAGGCTCATCTGAAACCAACAGCACGGTCTCAGGCATTACGCAGGTTTCGCAGGTGAAAAAACATAGCACCTGTTTTCACAACAGACTGTTACTGATGCTAGTTTGACTCCGATACCTGTGTAAATCTGTAGGACTGTAACATAAGTCGATACGGTCCAAATATCAGGGCTAGTATGTCAATTACAAGCACAGGTAACAGATATGGCGATGTGATGGAAAGATAGAGGTCATATCTTGGAAAGATTTACATCAAAAATATAATTAAGTACATAATGTATTTATGTAGAAAGATGTGTTGCAGCATGTCTGTTAAATTGCAGAGATCCCAAGAAGAAAACAACTCTTCAAATAGACATGAAGGAAAGCAATGTGACCCTCCATTGATGCAGGTAACCCTTACCCATGAACACGAACACACACACACACACACACACACACACACACACACACACACACACACACACACACACACACACACACACAGTTCTGGGAGGTTTTTGGTGTCCTATTTCAGGTTACGTCAGAGCTGTCTCACTATTGAGCATGGAAAAGGAGGTGGATTCCGGGAGGAGTTATATTCAGGTCATTTAACTCGTTAGGAAGTTAAATTAAAGCCTTTAGGACTGCTCACTTTCAGACATTTGAAAAGGGGAACAAAAATGGCGGTCGTGTCAGCAGCTTTAAGATTCGCGCCACTACAACGGAAGTCCCCACGTGACTAGATGTTCGAGCCCTGCGTGGCTGCGCTGCAAAAGCGCAGACACAGAGCGACCCCCCCTGCGCATTATTTTCCCTTTCTTTTTTTAAATAAAAGAAGCGAATGAAGGTATACATAACGTTTTACAAATTAGTTATTTCTACAAGGAAATAGGGACCATTTCTTTTATTTCTTTATAACAAACCCGGAAAAGATGCTGCTTGACGTTTTCCAAGCAGATGATTTGCCTGACACTGGATACTATACGGAAACTGGGTCGTCGAATAACAAGTTCATCTCTTCCTGTTTCATGCCTTCAACCGGATAACGTTATTCAACCATGGCGGTAAGTCTTTGAATTAAATTTGGAATTACATTACTAACATAATATGCGTGTGGGGGGCGTGTCCTCGTGTGTGCAGGTGAACTGTCATGAAAGGGGGCGTGTCTGATTGACAGCAGGTGTGTTTAAAGGGCAAAGTGTGATGTTAGTAGTGTAAATCTCAAGTGTCCTATGAAGGTTACAATATTTATTTATTGGTAGGTTCAGGTATAATCTCAGTTAGGACTGCTACTATCTATTATTTTAGCAATTTTTGTCATTTTTTGTAATCTATAACATTCTGACAATTATTCCATCGATTAATCGGATAAGAAGCACTTTTTCTTTATTAAAGCGCAATACTAAATAAGAGAGAAAACAAGACGGGTCTCTTAAAATGAACGAGTCGTTTGTTTTTCTTTTTCAGAAATATTAAAATTTTTCTTGCTGAAATTGCACACAAGAATATCGGTGAAAACTAAACCCATTTAGTGCATTTAATTGCCGTAGTAAATAAAAATACAAATACATCGCGTTCAGAAAGGCCCTGCGTAGTGTAATAATGTTCTGTGGGAAAGACAGCAGTCTGTGTTTATTTAAATGGACTATTCATTTGCCTCGATTAATTTTTGTAATTGAATTATTTGAGTTATTCAAGGAATCGTTACTGCCCCATCTCAGTAGTCTGAATCTGAAGTGCCCTATGTAGGGTCTAGGTATGATTTCAGTAGTAAGAATCTTAAGGGGCCTTTGAAGGTTACTATATATTAATATACCAAATATTGCCCCCTGTGCTGGTAGGTCTAGGTATGATCTCAGTACTGTGACTCTCAAGTTTCCAATGTAAGTAACCGAATATTAATATACCAAAATATTGTACACTATGTTGGTAGGTCTAGGTATAACCTCATTAGTTTGAAAGTAGTATTAATCTCAAGTGCCCTATGAAGGGTCTAGGTATGTACTTATACAAATTATTGCCCCCTGTGCTGGTAGGTCTAAGTATGAACTCAGTAGTATGAGTCTCAAATGCCCTATGTAGGATCTAGGTATGATCTCAGTAGTGTGAACCTCAAGTGCCCCAGGTAGGTTACAGAATGTTAATGTACCAAATATTGCCCCCTGTGTTGGTAGATCTATGTATGATCTCAGTAGTGTCACTCCCAAATGCCCTGTTAAGGGTCTGGGTATGAACTTAGTAGTGTGATTCTCAAGTGCTCTATGTAGGTTAAACTTTCTTTCGGCTTCTCCCATTAGGGGTCGCCACAGCGGATCATCTGTATTTATGATCCGCATGTTTGATTTGGCACGTTTTTACACTGGATGCCCTTCCTAACGCAAACCTCCCCATTTATCCGGCCTTGAGACCGGCACTAAGAGTGCACTGGCTTGTGCAACCCTAATGGCTGGGGTTGGTTCCCTGACCGGGGATCAAACCCGGGTGAGAGCGGTGAGAGCTCCGCATCCTAGCACTAGACCGCCAGGGAACCACGCTCTTTGTAGGTTAATGAATATTAATATACAAAATTCCCCCCCCCTGTGTTGGTAGGTCTAGGTATGATCTCAGTAATGTGAATCTCAAGTGCCCCAGGTAGGTTATATATTATTTGTATACCAAATATTGCACCCTGTGTTGGTAGGTCTAGGTATGTTTTCAGAAGTATGACAACTAGTGCCCCAGGTAGGGTACAGAATATTAATATACTACCCCATAGAAACCATAAAACGGGTAGCTTGAAAGTGGATTACTGACTGATTGGTAGGTTGTGAGTTCAAATCCCAGCGCTGCCAAGACCCCACTTGGGCAAACCCTCAGCCTCTTTTTTTTTTTTGGAATGAGATCGAAATCCGTTCTGCAATGAGTTTTTGAATGCGCTTTAACCTGCTCAGGTTGGTGATGGATCTGAAATGTAATCTCTGAAGGTAAAAAAAAAGAGAGCTGATGGTTCATTTAACAACTGTAATGTGTCTTTGTGTTTAAAGCTCAACTCTTTGGATTTTAAAAAGGGATGGATGTTCATGTTGGACAACTGCGCAGACGTAAGAAGATTTTTTTCTGTCTATCTGTCTGTCTGTCTATCATATGCACATACACGTCTACATACAGTACTGTGTTGTATGAAAAGTGCATGAGGTAGTGACTATAAAGCAGCTCAGTGCAAATCAGTGGTGTGCAAACATGTGCATCTATCCTCAGACGTTTTTTTCCAATCATTCACTGTCCAATTCTTTTGTCTTTTTGCTTTTGACTTGACTTTTACCTAATTTGTTGCACATAAAAAGAACACGCATGTGTTTCTACATCCAAGTAATGCATTTTTGCTAGCAAAACAAAAAAAATAAAAATGAATGTCCATTTCTTTTGACCTTCCATAACTCGTTTACATAGTTACCAAAGTTAAGTTACCCAACTTTGCTAATTTTATGAACTTTCTAATAGCTGTCACAGAATGAACATGTTTTACCTGCTGCTATGATTGCCTATGAACATGAAATTGTAATACAACTGGAATGAATTTCACACCATTTGATAGTTAAAAGTGAAAAATCGACAGTCGTTTCTAAAAGCTATTTAGCTTTTATTTTATACATTTCAAATGCATATGTCCAACACATAGCTAGTTTACACACCATTATTACTTGATTTCAAACATTCTCCTCCAGTATTATCTTTCTTGTACTTGTATCTTTCTTATGTGGTCTTTACGATGTTCATTAAAATGTTCTCTCTGTGTTTAGTGGAGAAAGTTCTGGTTTGTGCTGGACAGCTCTGGACTGAAATACTATATCAACCCTGACGCTGAGGAGGTGAATTTATTTTACCTGAATGCATCAGTATTGTTTCTAGTTTTTGGTGTCAGCTGCTGTTATTGATCCAAACACCAGAAAGCAAGGAAGTCTGTTAAATATGCAGTAGATCTTGTAAAATCGATGTTTGAGTTCAATTATTTTGTGGTAAATGTGTTTTATTAATTGCTTCTCCTACTTTCTGATGTCCAGGGCATCAGGATGATGAATAAAACCTTTTCTTGTTGTATATATTTAATAGACGGGTGGGCCAAATGGAGAGATTGACATTTCAAGTTGTGTTGAAGTGATGGAGTTTGAAGTAGAAAAGAACTATGGACTTCAAATACATGTAAGAATTTCTGCTGTCCATGCTTTAGCACTGACATGACATGACCTTTTGGTGTAAAAGTAAAGGTTTACACTCCAAAATAAACAACTTGAATAAGAAGAGTAAGATCGGTTATACGATTAAAGGTAAATGCTTTTATGGCAAACAACAATTTAAAATCACATAATTTAGAGCAATTAGAATGCAATTCAGATTCATTAGCCACATTTCGTGAGCCTGGCAGACACAAGAGGCCACACCTCCTTTACTGACTAACAGAAAGGGGCCACACCTCTTTTACTGAGACTAACAGACAGAGGCCACACCTCTTTTACTGGGACTAACAAAGGCCACACCTTCTTTACTGGGACTAACAGACAGAGGCCACACCTCCTTTATTGGGACTTACAGAAAGAGGCCACACCTTTTTTACTATGACTAACAGACAGAGGCCACACCTCCTTTACTGGGACTAACAGACAGAGACCACACTTCTTTTACTGAGACTAACAGACAGAGGCCCTGCCTTCTTTACTGATGGAGCACAGGGGCCATGCCTCCTTCAATGTGATTGTCAAGGCCACTCCTTTACTGAGACTGACAGACACATAGGCCAGGCCTCTTTTAATAGGACTGACAGAGCAAAGTTTCCACTTCTTCTTCTTCTTGTAAGCACAGATGACACACCTCCTTCAAAGAGTGTGACCAGAACAGAGGCCACACCTTCTCACTGACAAACAAATACAGAGGCCACACTTTTGTTCACTCGGTTTGATGAGAGCAGAGACATATCTTGTCACCTGCATTTGTGTGTTCTGAAATTGTATGTCTTCTTCCATGTTTGCTTTGGATTCTGCCTGCGGGTGTACAGATGAGAGATGCAGAAATCACCTTGTCAGCCATGACTTCCCGCATCAGGAGGAACTGGATTGACATGCTGCAGAGACACATCGGAGCCAGCGATTCACCCGATAACGCACGGTACAGAGCCTCCTCCTGAGTTTTATCTGTAAAAGACTACTTTATTAACGTAGGAGGTTTCAACTATCCGAAAACATTACAAGGAACCCAGGGTGTAGCTGTTTATATAGAGCTTTGTTAATACAAGACACTAATGGAGCGACCACTATATAGTCAAAAGAAGGTCTTGGGTCTTACAGGTTTAGGAAAGATATGGTCCAAAGGGTGCCCCCACATTTTTGATGAACTATTTTGAAAATACTTGTAGAGCCGGACCTTCTCTGACCTGAGCCTGACCTTCTCCTGTTTAGGCTTTGCATTTAATAATGAAATTACATAAGACACGAATAAAAAGAATAACTGATATTTGTACATTTTTAACAAAATAGGTCTATTTATATATATATATATATATATATATATATATATATATATATATATATATATAGTATATAATAACACAATCATCTTCTTCAGACACCCAGACAGCAGCCGCACAAATTCCACCTCTAAACATGCAGAAACCTTCAGGTACTCGCATCCAGATCGGCGCGATTCAGGGTCAGAGCCCACAAGCCTGTCTCACAATGACCCAGACGTGATGTCATTGCCCTTGACAAATCACCGGGAGGCAGGCGTGGGCCGAGACACAGAGCAGGAAAAACGATTTGGGGACAGGACCAAG
Source organism: Silurus meridionalis (assembly GCF_014805685.1). Taxonomy (NCBI): domain Eukaryota; kingdom Metazoa; phylum Chordata; class Actinopteri; order Siluriformes; family Siluridae; genus Silurus; species Silurus meridionalis. The sequence goes on from NC_060907.1 coordinate 5,057,490, forward strand.
TGGTTCCAGGAAGCTGTCTTGGACCGGGAGGCCGACAGCCCGTGGGACAAAGTGCAGCTGAAAAAGGAGGCGGTGGCTCACGTGATGCCGCAGGTCCCCGAGACTAAAACTGGGTCGGACATCGAGAGGAAGTGGAAGGATTTCGAGAAGATTCCTGTCGGGGAGATGAGGTCTTTGATTGGTTCAGATGCTCCGCAAGGAACCAACCAGGCACTACAACCTGAGGTCTCAAATAATGGCATGGGTTTGATTAATCATTAATGCATATTTTATTCATTTATTCATTTCTTCTGATCAAACCTAAATAAAATGATACATATTGTAGTGTAGATGCAGACTTCCATCTCTTCTGTCCCATCCGCCTCACCTGTTCTCATGTGCTGTCTGTGAGGCAGCAGGTCCAGGAGCTGTGTGAAGGCAAAGCCGGGTCTGGATCTGTGTTTCCCTGCGGCCCTCCCTGTGCCTCCAGACTGGAAGAGATGGAAAGAGCGCACATGGAGAAACTGCAGGAGATGGAAAGGGTGCACGAGAGAGAGAGAAGAGAGATGGAGGCTCACAGAGAGAAGATGCTAAGGGACGAGGCGCACCACGCAGCCCAAGGTTTCATAGAGATGATGTCATATGTTGTTGTTTTTTTTTTTTATAGGGAGGGATGTGTGTAATGTCTCACTGACTCTGTTGCTCTTTTGGCAGCGATAGAAGCTCTGAAAAAGGCCCATCAGGAGCAACTGGAGAGACTGAGAGGAGGAAAGCAAACAGACTCCGCTGTACTAAAGTGAGTACATAGAAATACTACATATTTTGTATGAATTCCAATCACATGCTGATTTCCTTTAGATCATATGATGATATTTAACGTCCCGTCATGGTGACATGAACTTCAAATTCATTACATTGGATGCAAAAACTTATAATTGCAACAAAATACTGGAAGGGAGAAGAGAGTGGAGGAGAGGAGAATAAAAGTAATCAAGAGGAAAGAAAGAAACTGGTAGAAAAGAG
>NC_060907.1:5063491-5070991 GCF_014805685.1 Silurus meridionalis
CGAGTGCTTGCAGAAGGAGCTCAGCTGTCTCAGGGACGAGATCCAGTCATTAATTAAGGTATGTCTGTGTGTGTGTGTGTGTGTGTGTGTGTGTGTGTGTGTGTGTGTAAGAGATGGAATGTATTGGGAATCGTTTATCAGGTGTTAAATAGTTAGTGTCTAGTTAGAGTCATCTCTACTATGTGTGTGTGTGTGTGTGTGTGTAGGAGAAGCAGGATCTGAGCGAGCGTTACAAGGCCGTGTATGTGGAGCTCTGTGGACTGAAGGGACTCAGTGACCGTGAGATCAGATCTCTTAAAGAACACCTTCGACTCACTAACGCCACTCTGGAGGAGGAGCAGCAACTGAGACCTTAAACTCTTCACACACGAAGACGTGCAGAAGCTCTCGCTCTCCTCATGAGGCTTCTGTTAGAGATGAGCTACTCTTCATGCTGCCTTTGCTACCAGTAAATAATAATAAATATATATATTATATATAATCAGTGTGTGTTCCTTTGAAAGCTTTTTGAAGACCAGCTACTGAAAATGTACACACCAATTAAACATCAGTTCATATTATGTGATTCTGTTTTGTCTGGTTCATCAAAAACAGACTTTTATGACATTTGGCAGACGCCTTTATCCAGAAAGACTTTTTACATTTATGACATAATTTATATACTTATACATAATTTATATACTTATACATAATTTATGTATATACTGACATGGTTGATGAGCAGGTGAGGGTTAAGAGTATTGAACTCACAACCTACTGTAACTGTAACCACTGCCTCATTGAGGCCATTTCATTGTTTCTGTATTTGACTTGCACATACAAATGCAAACAGATTAAACAGATCGATCATAAGACCCCCAGTGTGACTCATATATATATATATTTGGTGCTTGTAGACACCTGGTCATAACTATGGTATTAGCTTTTTGCGGATTGCATTCCAGATTTTGTCGCAATTTGCACTTCTAATTTCCTCCACTCTTCTGGGAAGATGTTCCTCTAGATTTTAGAGTGTGCTTACAGATATTTGTGTTCTTCAGCCACAAATGTGTTTATGAAGTCAGGTACTGGTGTGGGTGAGATGAGGAGGCCTGGGGTGCAGTCAGAGTTCATCCCAAAGGTGTTCAGTAGGGTTGAGTTCAGAGCTCATCCACTCCAACACATGTAAAGCAGATCTTCGTGAAGCTCGCTTTGTGCACATGCTGGAACAGGTTTGGGTTTCTAAGTTCAAAAATGTGAAAAGATCAAGAAAGAAGCAGAGGCAATATCGAGTCAAGTGTTTTATTTCACTCAGACAAATCTGTACATGCAAAACACACACTTTGGCTTCAGAAGGAAAACAGTCTGAATTTCAGAGTCAGGCACTGGAGGACTATTGTGAATGTAAACAGTAGATGATAGCTGTGTAGTGATTTGGTAAGATATTGCATTGATCCCTGTTAAAGTTATTATCAGCATGTGACACCATTTGATCCTCAGTCACACTGTGAAGAGAGAGAGGAAAAAACAAACTTGTTTAACCACAGGCACAAAATCATTGCCTGCAGTCCCATTAAATAATTACTACAGCGATTATAAACCTCGTATTAGTGTAGCTGATCTGGGATGAAAACAGGATTTAATTTGTTTGGAGGATAAAGTTTGGACTCTAGAACAATGTTAAAAGGTCATATGGTCTGATGAGTCCAGATAAAACCCTGCTCCAGAGTGATGGGTGTCTCAGGGAAAGCAGAAAGGAATCATCCAATAATTACTAATGCCTTTTCTACAAGTCTGTGGGGGCAGTGTTATGATCTGAGGATGCTCAGTCTGGGCTCAGCTATTACTTATATATTTTTATCCAGTGTTTTTTTTTTTCCTTCAGCGAGATATTGCCAGAATTCATCAGGCTCATGCTGCATGGTTCAGGGACCATAAAACATAATTTTCACACAGAATCCAGACTTAAAGCCCATTGAGAATCTTTGAGATGCACAGGAGAAGATTTTACAGAGTGGTCCAACTCTCCAGTCATTAATTCAAGATTTGTGAGAAATTAACGCAATTCAAGACAGAAAAGCAAATGTTGCGATATTGCACAAGCCATTGCAAATACGAGCTGCAATCAAAGCAAAAAGGGCAGTCCAAAGAAATATTGATCTTTTGTTGGCCATGCAGCGTATTTTACCCCCAAATCCATTTTAATGATTACAGTCAGATTGTTGAAAAGCCAATAAATGTATTATTTAATTACAAAAATTAATTAGTATTCGATCTACCATCCAGTATATTGTATATAGTTCACTTATAGCCATTTGATGTGTTCTCATTACATGTGAAAGGATTTTTAATCCTACTCCAACCAAAAACTCACAACTGCCAAGTTATAAAAAAGTATTCTAAGTCTAATGCGTGACGTACTCCAAACTCTATTTTCTATGGGAGAAAAACGTGTAATTAAACGTTCTGCTCTCACGCTTGTCTGTACATAGATTTTAAATAGATTTACATGGTTTTAACTTTTAACAATGCTGTCGTATTGCCACCTTAAGGTTTTTTCCCCACGTTAAGTGCTTTCTAATGTCCTGTCTAATAACCGTACAAGTGTGTTTGGACTGAAACAGAATGAACCCATTGGAAAGCTAAAATCTTTGAAGACAAAATTTGTTTGTCGAAGTCTTGAATTTCAGGAGACTGTGAAGGGAAAACGTACCAGCACGACCCAGCCGTCACAGACGTTCCTCAGTCATCATCGTCATCAGGAACGAAGATGTCGTGCTCTTCGAGAAGAGCCGCAAACTGCTTGCTGATGAGAGTGCCGACGTAGAGGAACGGGCCACCACCACCGCCATGCGTACGACGCCAAACGGGATCTGGAACATTTCAACAAATCAGTGTCGTATTAAAAGACTGTTGTGTAAAGATTGCAAAGATCTACCTCAGGTGTTTCTCCAAAGCTGAGGTGCTCGATTCAGACCATGCCAGGTTCCTGACACACCTCAGCTCTGGTACATTTTACATTTTTCTGTCCTTGGTCACCTGGTAGGGGTGTGTATGACACTTTACAATGATACCTAGGGTTGGACTAATCCTGAAAGACTGGACTGAAAAACCCACATTATTCTGCCTTCATCTTCATAATATTTCAGCATTCTTTAGGATTTCAAATCTATAGGCAGCTTATAATCTATAAAGTGTTATTTAGACATTCTTATATTTCACTTGTCATTTGGGCAAATTTGTATTTTTTACAAAAAAATACCTTATTTGTATGATTTACATGGTTCTCATATAAATCGTTTTCACTTCCGCATTCACGAAAATAAATAACACATTGTGATTGGTCCACACAAACGTCCGTCAAACATATAATCTATTTTCATTGGCTGCTGAGCGACCGGGTTACAACACAACACCCATTTCTCCCAAATTAAACATTAAACCTTTTTTAACAAACCTTTTATAAAATGTTTTTGTACATAAACACTTTAAGCCAGAAATAAAAAATATATAATCAATTATATATACTTTTTTTTTAATTCAGTTTTTTTTATTTATATTAAATAAAGCGATCATTTACTGCCAAGCATTGATTGGTCAGGCTACACGTCCATCAAACAAATCTTGCACTCTCATTGGTTGATATAAATCTAAGGACATCCCCATAGATACTCCGGGTTATATAGAAGCGTTGTTCGGAAAGAAAACACGTACTTTGTCAGGTTTGGGGAGAATGGCTCCCGACGTGGATGTCACCGCGTTTCGACTCGGTGCGACTCCGTTGACATTTCGCGAGTTGAATCGGGCGTTTCCGGTGAGGAATCCCCGGAGTAGGACGCGCGCTGCCGACGCCATGTTTCCCGTTTTATATTTGGAGACAGAGTGAGCGCTTGTGTGGGAGAGTTACTTCCTGGTTTTATGGCCACTTCCGCTAGAGGGCGCCAAAGACCCGGTCTAGAACTCGTTGCAAATATTTCAGGATTTTATTTAATAAAAAATGGAAAACCAATTAAATATAAAGTAGCAGTCAAAAGTTTTGAACACACCACACCTTTAATTAATTTTTTGTATTATTTTCACTATTGTACATTAATACTAAAGACATCCAAACTATCCAGTTATTGGCTTGTTCATTAGGGGTTTATATAAAGGCAGTGGTATCTCAGCGGGTACTAATCAGAAGGTCAGGGGTTCAAATCCTGATGCTGCCAATGTAGGCCCCTTAACCCTGTATTTTTTGCTTGACTGTGGGGGAGGTGGAAGTTTAATGGTTATAGCATTGGACTTTGAGTCTAAAGGCTGTGATTTCAAATCCCAGTCACACCAAGCTGCCACCTCTGGGCCTATATCTGCTCAGATGTATGATTGAGAAATGTAAGTCGCTCTTGATAAGGTCGTCTGCCAAATGCCGTGAATGTAAATGATCCTGTGCTCTGGCCCCAGTTTCCTAACGTTGCGTAGATATGCGAAAGAAGAATTTCACTATGCTGTATTATGTAACTTTAACCTTCAATAGGCACTAAATCTATACATTTCAACGTTATAACCACTTTATCTCTGTAAAGCTGCGAAGAGACAATGTCCACTGTTAAAAGAGCCCAGAATTTAAATAAATTTATGGAATTATGTAGTAAACAAAAAATCCCAGAAAATGATTGTCCAAAGCAGCTCAGCAAACTCATAGCATTCTCTCAAGGCTATGATAAATCAGGCTCTCATGAGGACCATCCCAGGAAAGGAAGACCAAGAGCTACCTCTGCTGCAGATTATTAATGTATAACAATTACCAGTCTCACAAACTTACAAGTTATACAAATGCTTCTCAGATTTCATGTGACATATCTGACAGATGTCCAATGTTCAGAGGAGAGGAGGAGACTGTGTGAGTTTTTGAGGATTTGGATTTGGACTGTAGTTTATGTCAACAGTCTGCTACACTGCTACGACAGCACTGACTCGGGACTACAGTTTGCTTCTGATCACCATCACTGAACCCCACAAGATTGTGTATCTTTAATTAATGGACATTCGGTGCAACCCAGATGAGGATGTGTTCATTTTTGAGTCTGGTTCCTCTCAAGGTTTTCTCCTTATGGCACCTCAGGGAGTTTTTCCTTCACCACAGTCGCCACCGGCTTGTTCATCAGGGACAAACTTACACGTATACAGTACATCTTATCCATTTTTATCACCACATTATCTGTGTAAAGCTGCTTTGAGACGATGTTCATTGTTAAAAGTTCAATACAAATAAAAAAATAAATGGAACTGAATTTGCTTGGGCCAAAAAAAACACAAGAAATGTACATTAGATCAGCGGTAAACTGTCCTTTGGTTTGATGAGTACAAATATGAGATTTCGGGTTCTAACCCGTTGTCTTTTTTAGACTTAAAGAAGGTGAAGAGACAGTTCCTGAAGGTGTGGAGCATAAAGGAGGAGGTGTGATGTTGTTTCACTGATGACGTTATTGGTGATCCAGGCAAAATTGAGTGTGTTGATCTAAATCTGTTAAAAATCTATCTATCTATCTATCTATCTATCTATCTATCTATCTATCTATCTATCTATCTATCTATCTATCTATCTATCTATCTATCCATCCATCCATCCATCCATCCATCCATCCATCCATCCATCCATCCATCCATCCATAAACAGATTGTACGCGGCTCTCTGTATCGTCCAATAAGATAAAAGTATGTGTTTGAGTGACGATAATTTTGACCAATCAGAAAACACACGAGCTTAAACCGCCAACGAATCGTCGGATGGGGCGGGAACGAGTGGGCACGTCTGTAGGCTTTTTTTCACCACAGGTAAAAATGGCGCCCAGCTCGAAATCGGAGAAAGAAGACAAAGGCAACAAACAAAAACAGCAGCGGAAACACAAAGAGCACGTCGTGAAGCTGCTCGCCCGCGGAAAGGTGCTTAAGCGACTCGTATTTCTCACCATGTGAGACAATGAATTGCTCCCGGAGACGGGTTCAATTGCGCTGAGGACATTGGGCAAGCTAATCCTAGCGAGCGGCTCGGTTTCAAATGGCGCACACTGTGGATTTGTAGTGGCACTACGCAGGGCACTTGAAGGTGTTACTACGGTGGTTGTGAAGTGCACTAATGTAGGGAGTATCTCGCTATATGGGATACAGCCCGGTAGCAGCAGCAAAATGTTTGCTACAGCTCATTTTTTTTGTCTGAAGTTAGAATTGTGTTTTTTATTACATTTAAAAACCTTGACAATTGTATAGTACGCGTTTAACACATATTTTATATTATATTAGCAATGATGATTAGAAGTACAGTGCTAGCAGGAAAACCAGACAAGCTTCCAGAGAGAGAGAGAGAGAGAACTAAATAAATAAATAATGTATTATGTTGTATAAATAATATAAAAATGTATTGCATGTGATTTATTAAGGGTGGTGTATAATGTGTGCAACAATATTTCCTTTTAACTTGCTGTCAGTCAATATAAGATCTTTGATGTTGTCATGAGATATTTGACATCTTGATGTGTCTCTGTCTCTGTAGTTGTCCGGCCGTGTGTCTCAGAGACTGTTTCGCAAGCTGCCACCCCGAGTGTGTGTCCCCTTAAAGAGTATAGTGAGTGAGGAGTTCCTCCGGGCAGGGTGAGTGTGTGTTTGGATGCTTGACTCTGTACCCATAACTTTTTACCCCAGGGGTGGAAGAATCTCCGGTGTCCATGACAGTCACATATCCTGATATTATATACATATTCAGGGGAAGTGGTAGTGGTCAGGGGTTCAAACCCCATCATCCCAGGTGAAGGTCAGGGGTTCAAGCCCCATCATTCCAGGTGAAGGTCAGGGTTTCAAGCCCCAGCATCCCAGGTGAAGGTCATGGGTTCAACCCCCAGCATCCCAGGTGAAGGTCATGGGTTCAACCGCCAGCATCCCAGGTGAAGGTCATGGGTTCAACCCCCCAGCATCCCAGGTGAAGGTCATGGGTTCAACCCCCAGCATCCCAGGTGAAGGTCATGGGTTCAACCCCCAGCATCCCAGGTGAAGGTCAGGGGTTCAAGCCCCAGCATCCCAGGTGAAGGTAATGGGTTTAACCTCCAGCGTCCCAGGTGAAGGTCAGGGGTTCAAGCCCCAGCATCCCAGGTGACTCGTGCGTGCACGTTTCTTTCACTGCGATTCAGTCTATTATAAAGCATTTCGAGCGATCTCAAATTTTCAGATATGGGTCCATAAATATGTACATTTACGGCATTCAGCAGACGTCCTTATCCAGAGCGACTTACAACTGAGCAGGGGAGGGTTAAGGGCCTTGCTCAAGGGCCCAGCAGTGGCAGCTTGGTGGTGGTGGTGGAATTTGAACCTGTGACCTTCTGATCCAAAGTCCAATTAACCACTGAGCTTCAACCTCCTTAAACTCTTTTTTTATTTAGAAAGAATGACTTTATGAAGGTAAAAGAAAATACCCATAAAAGGTAAAAATCGATTTAAACTCTTTGGAAAAGATCCTCACAGGAGTCCATGTAGTAGTTCTTCAGGTAC
>NC_060907.1:5075991-5083491 GCF_014805685.1 Silurus meridionalis
AACGCCGCGTCTAACGCTCGTTACAATTTAAAATTATTATTAATGGTCTTAAAAACGTCTTTTAAAAAAAATCGTACATTTGATGTTGTGAAATCTGCTGAAACCCTGTGTTTTTGCTGCTTTCTAGGTACCTCTCTTCAAGTTCTTGCTGACAGCGACAGAGCCACGTGGATCGTCCTGTAACGAAGACACACACACACACACACACACACACACACACACACACGCATTCAGAGAGGTTTTGATCTCTCAGTTCATGTTTTGTATTCAGAAATACAGGTGTGGAGCGAAGCCTGGAGTCCAGAGAGCCATACAGACTGCTGCTGCACTGAGATTCTTTACCCACACGAACAAAGCGTCTTTAATGCGCCATCTCTTTTTTCATCTACATTTTTTTTATTGTGTGTGTGTGTACGTGATCGATACGTTTGTGTGCATGGGTAATAGCTAATTCGACGGCGTGACCAGCGTCAGTATCAATCAGTATGGACACATTTATCTCGGACCACGCTGCTGCATCAGAGGGAGGGGTTTTTGTTGTTTTTTTTTTATATATATATTTTATCTCTTTCAAAATCAAATACACCTGACGTTCTGAAGATGGTGCTTTAAACCCGAGTCAGCGTTTTTTGCGTTTTGTTTGGTTTTGAAATTCAGGTTCACGCAATTCGGGCTTAATAAAGCTTTAGTTTAACATAATTTAGACTTGTAAAGCCGTTTCCTCCCTCACACACACACACACACCATGTTTCTATTCTTCATCCTTTTTTAATTGATCTATTAAACACAATTTGTTTGACATTTTAAGGACGTTCGGATATGCCGTCTGTTCCACGCACAGTTCGTGTCATTTCTCCGATGGAGTGAAGTAATTATCAGCCCAGGTTCAGTTGTTGGTTCAGTTGTTGCTTTTTGATATCTGAGCAAATAAAACACTAAAACATGCTACCATCCACTATTCTGAACATCTTTGCAGGGTTTTTTTTTCTCTAATGATCTCAAGACCTGTAATTACACACACACACACACGCTGTATGGACAAACGTTTGTGGTCACATGACCGTAAGATTGATAGCTACTTTTTGAACATCCAATTTTACATCAAGTCCCATTTTGTTGTTAGAAAAACCTCCACTCTTAACAGCTGGGAAGATGTTCCACTAGGTTTTGAGGAGATTTGTGCTCCTTTACACACAAGACTGTTAGTAAAGTCAGATACCTATGTATGTGAGATGAGGAGGTTCCTGGGGTTCAGTCAGCATGAACAGATTCATCTTAAAAGGTGTTCTAGTTCTATAGAAGGAGATCTCTATTTCCTTAATGAAATATCGCAACTTTGCTCTGTTACGATGTGCAGAAAATCGGTGGAACACATTACATCTCTATAATGTTCAATTTTTCCTTTTTTTTTTTTTTTTTTTCTAAGTAGCTGCGCATGACGCACCTTTATATAACATGAACATGATATTGTCTTTACTTAATTATTTTTTAATAAAAACTAATAACCAAAGTTTTAAACGTCCTCCACGATCAGTTACTGCTTTTGATTAATTGTGTGTGTCCGGGGGGGGGGGGGTGGACATAAATACACAAATAACCTTACGGTTCTACATGGAGTTAATAAGCAAAACGGCTTATTTAACATTTTTATGGTGTATCTGATTAATTGAGAAAAAATTATCATCCAATTAATCAATTATCGAAAAAATTGTTCGTTGCAGCCCCACTTCCGGGTAGGTATACTCCAAATGATACGTATAACGAAGCCAATTTCCACATAAGAAATAACGTATATTCAGATAATTTGTTCCAGGACCAAGAAAACTTTAATCTAAAATTAAAAATACATTATGATATACAGTAATACAGTATATTAACACATAAGTGATAGTTGTTGTATTACTGTATATTGTAACAATGATACTCAGAAATAAGACAAAGTTGAAATAAACGCCTTCCTACATCATTAGCTTCAATGTTGAAAGCTTGTGATAGTAGCAAATTGCTATTATTTGCACTTCTGGTGAATGCTAAACCGCATTTCGTTGTTGTATACCTGTACTATGCAATGACAATAAAGTTGTATCTATCTATGAAGCTGTGAGGGGAAAAAAAAAAAAATGCACAAAGCGTCTTTTTACTCCAGGTTTTTATTTTCTCTCTGTCACACACCAATAGCTACATAGCAACATCTCCCACGTGTAAAACTTACATCACACTCCAAATAAAGCTCTATAATAGTAGAATAATTAAATTATAAAATTATAATCTTCTAATTGTTACCAAAGTCGGACAGTTGAACTCGTATAGAACATCATCTTCACAAAGTCATGTAGAAATAGAAGTACTTTTTTGAAAAAGAAAAAGAAAAAAGAAAATCACTCGGAAATCTCTTATTAGAAACAAATATAATTACTTACGATTTCAAAATGTCTAGCACGATACATTCGCAACGTGTTTTCGCAACACCCGCTTAAGGAATCGAGCGCTCCGATTGGCCACGTCACTTGAAAACCACCGACCAATCCCACGATAAAGCCACAAGAGATTAGCTGCTAAAAATGACTATGACAGCTGCCATTAGGAACAGGTTCGCACCACGAGAGAAACCGTCTAGACAAAAATTCAGTGTCTGTGTGTGTGTATGAGAGAACAATGTAGTCGCTGTGTTTGGTGTCTGACGAGTTACGTGGCAGAAATGACTTTGGCTTATGTTGATAATCAGGTATACGATAGTATGAACACGCACGATGTTGATATCAAAATATCAGAAGTTCAACAAGTTTGATTCTGTTTGTTCTACAAGAAACTGATATTCTGGACAGATATTTATACTGAAAGTAATCATACGTCGTAAAACCCATGGTCATGAGAATACATTTCTAATATGTACCCTAGACATTCAAAAAATTCTAGCTAAAGTTTCTAAAATCTAGAGTTCCAGCTCCAGATCTGTCCAGCTAATGCTCCAAGGTTCTCCAGGGCCATCCACCTAAGGCTGGCCCAAGGTTCTCCAGAGCCATCCTCCAAACCCTGGCCACAAGGTTCTCCCGCGTCAACCAACCGACCCTACCCCCAAGGACCATTCACCTAACCATGGCCCAAACATTCTCCGTAGTCATCCACCTGATCACAACTTCTAAGTTCTCATTTGGACCCTTCCACTTGATCCTATTCTCTTAAGTTTACTGGAACCATCCACCTAGACCCTGTTCCACCAGTTCCCCATACCCATCCACCTGACCCTGTGCCCTTGGTTTTTAGGAACCATCCACTTAGACCTTGTTCCCTCGGTTCTCCATAGCCCTCCACCTGACCCTGTTCCCATTGTTCTCCATATCCATTCACCTGGTCCTAGCCCCAAGGTTCTCAGGAACCATTCACCTAAACCCAGTTTCCTTGGTTCGTAGAAAGCATTCGCCCAAACCTGCTCCCTCGGTACACTTTAGCCATCCACTTGATCTCATCCTCTTAGTTCTCTGGAACCTGCCGTCTGCCCCCTCAGCTCCCTGAAGGTGTCCACATGTTCCCACCCCTGTCCACAATCACCACAACCTTTTTACAGCTATTGACTTAACACTGCTCCCTCAGCTCTTTGGAACGATCCACCTTGGCCACACCTTCCCAATGTTTAAACATCCACACATCCTAAAAACTCTACAACATTTACACATTTCACCCACACGATTGGATGCAAACTTCGATTCACAAGTTGAACATCACAATCAACATCAATGTCGGACTTGAGCGTTATGAGCAGATGCAATAAGCCGAGACAAAAGACCAGGAAAGTGCTGATATCGGCACATGCCTGCTGCTGAAACGTCTCCTGTAGTTTCTGAATGGCTGATGGACGGAGAAGATGCACATGGTGAGGTGATCCAAGCGAACTGAATGACTTAATGGCCTGAGGGCATGAATGGTGGGTGAGCCATGGTCATTTTACTGCATAGCTATGTTTTTTTTTTTCTTGTTTGTTTCCAAAAGCACAACAGATAGCATAGTAAGCCATATAACTCAATTTATTTATACTCATATTTAAAGTTCTCTGCAGTCAGAGGTTTTTCTTCAAAGGCACAAGCAGTACAATTATTACACTGAGCTCAAATCTCTCTTCTGGCAAAGAAGCATGCAAAAAAACAAAAAGAAAACGAAAAACAGTTCAAAAAATAACACTGCAACTCAAAAAGGGCATCGAGCTAAACGAAATCCCCAATGCATCATGGGCAATCCATCTGCCGTATTAGTTATTTAGCAAAATATCACTAACTTATCAGCGTCCACATGAAACAATCAGGATTCGAGAGACGATTGTACCACGATTGTACACGACTTTCACAACTCTACACGCTGCAATCCTCCTGATCGGCACAAACGTCGCACTAGCTACCGCTAGTAACGTGCTAAAGCTAGCATGAGCGAATCGGAATCCTAGCACAGATTAGCGGAAAACGAGGACAAACCCGTAGGTTTAATGGGAAAGAAATTCTTGAGAGAAAAGCGATAAGAAACAAGACGATGACTGTGCAAGTCAAAAAGATCATTAGGACAAAATATATAGATATATAGATAAATAAAATACATTTTCCCATTATTTTGATGCCTCCAAAACTCTCGACACATCGTTTAAAACAGAAGCCGACATTCTCTGTCTATAAACACTACATAGATAAAAGTTTGTGGACACCTGAACGTAGGATGTGCTTCTTTGTGGACGTTAAATTCCACATTAAGTCTCCATTTAATAAGCGCCACTCTTCTGGGAAGAAGATTTTGAAGATTCATTGAGCTACATGGATGTTAGTAAAGTCAGGAACTGATGTAGGTGAGGTGAGGAGGTTCCTGGGGTGCAGTCAGTGTGAAAAATTCATCTAGAAAGTGTTTAATGTTGGAACAGATCTTCATGGAGTTGGCGTTGTGAACAGGGGCACTGTCATGCTGGAACAGGTTTGGGTCTCCAAAGTCAAGTGAAGGTAGAATTTAATGCTGCATCCAAAGACTTCCTCCACAATTATGTATCTCCATGTTTGTGGGAACAGTTTCGAAAAGAAGCACATATTGCTGGGAAAGTCAGGGGTCCCAATACTTTTGAAGTGTGTATGTGTGTATGTGTGTATATATGTATACACACACACACACACACACACACACACACACACACAGCCAGTCATAATATCATACGTAATTTACGATTTAAGATTAGAAGCTCAAAATGACAGAAATCCGAAGAGGCCGTGAATTCAAGACAGTTTTTTCTGTCTTGATTTCTCGTTCTTATAATGTTCTTGTGATCTCGAACTAACAAAAGTTAATAAAAGACTGCATTTTCTCCACGTTCCCGCACCGACACACATCCACAAATAGTTATAGTTCTTGTCCACGATGCTGCCTCTAGAGCAGGCTCTTACGCCAAAAACACAGAGAAACCGAGCAGTGATCACGAGGGAACGATGCTGAGGAAAAAAAACAAATGGCTATTAGGACTTTTCGCACACTAATGTAAGGAATAAAACATAAAAGCATGCCATCGTAGCAAATTAATCCATACTGTGAACTGACTCAAAGACGCACTGTTTGTATTTATATATAATATATTTTTAATATATTAACAAACAACACACCGGACTCGTTTTTACGTTTCTAGCTACTTCTTTGTAAAAACGTTTCGTTGCTTTAGAGCAGCTTTCGCTTCCTCTTCTTGGTTTTTTTTTCTTGTCACGTTACCGAGAAAAGTGCGAAGACGGTGTTGGAACGCGTTTCTTCCGAGCCTTAGATTGCACGAAGCCCTGTGGAAAAAGCTGTCGCTATGGAAATGACAACGTATAGCAACCAGAGATGTGATTTGCGGCTAAATAATAACATTTATACGTTTTTTTTTTCTTGCTATTGAATCATGAATAGTTTTTTCTTCGTGTAATATAGTTGGATTGTATCGGTGATAAAACTGTAATAAAATCATAAACTATATGATTTCCATGAAATAAATAAATGCCTGTGTGTGTGTGTGTGTGTGTGTGTGTGTGTGTGTGTGTGTGTAAAATACGGTCACGCGGCCGGGGTGTATAGAAGGCGTATATAAGGCATATCACTCAAATGAATTTAAGGCATTACACATGATCCACTATGGCAGATAGAACAGTTCTCTCGAAAGGCAAAAATGAATAAGGCAAACGAGCGCATGGCACTGAGAGAGAGAGAGAGAGAGAGAGAGAGAGAAAGAGAATAAAGCACAAAACTAAATCTCGATATATGATATATCAGTTAATCAGTTAAGTGTAATATTTATATGGAAGAAAAAAAAAATCTCTAAACAGCCCCTATGCAAGTGTATGAGCTGTAAGCATGTATGTATGTATATATATATGTGTGTGTGTGTGTGTGTGTGTGTGTGTGTGTGTGTTAGTTGTGTGTGCTGCTGAACAGATCCGTCCTGGCTAATTTGGCAGGTGGTTCCAGAGACTCCTCTCCCATCGCGCTCGGGTCGACCGGAATCGCCATCTGGTCGTCGTCGCTCTCGTCCTCTTCCTCCTCTTCCTCTTCTACGGCACACACACCAAGCGTTAGTCGTGTATCGGGCAGATATTTATTAATTTATTTTTCTAGAGTCCGAGAGGTTTAGAGTTGCCTTGGAAACCGCGGAGGATAAACAGGTTTCCCGTCAAACTTATTGACAAAAAAACCTATGCAGGGAGTACGGGGGCGGAGCTACATTAAACTCATTTATGGATGCAACACTGAAGCGAGAATCCTTGCATGGTTTTTGTGGATTCAAGGAATGATATACATTTGATATACATTTTCGGCGAATACCCCAGGACAGACATTTTTATATTCGCCTATCAAAATGAAATGAAGACTGATATGTGAATGCCTTTAACCTGAACCATATACACAGAAACCACATTTAAATCAGCGGGTCAACAGTTTGGACAATGCCGAAGACGCATGATACTGAACAACATACTTTTAAAAATAGTTTAGCTGTTGGTGGTTAATACATGCGCAGATATCGTCAAAATGAATTAGAATAAAATATTATATACTCACATATATATTTATAGAAATGCTTCGATTCGTTTAAAGAGTCATTTGTTTGTGATCAGGAATCAGGCTGGTTGCAATGAATGCACTTGATTCAGTTCATAAGAGTCGTTTGTTTGAACTTCGCTTCAATAAAAAAGACGAGATTTATTGCAGTTATTTACGAGTTTATGGGTTTTATTCTGTCATCACACTGAAGCAGATGGGGTGGCAATGTTTCTTCGATTTTTCTTAGGGTGGCAGGTGCCACCCCGTGCCACCCCGGTAGATGACAACCCAAATCTTGCGTGCTTCATCATATCATGACATCATAAGCATGTCATATGCATCAAATCTATATTTCTATATCCATCCATCCATCTATATACATATTTATATATCTATATATCTATATCTATATACATACATATAAAATCGGGGTGTGACGGTACATGGCTTTCGGGTTCGGTGCACATGTGT
>NC_060907.1:5088491-5120991 GCF_014805685.1 Silurus meridionalis
TGTGAAAGTGTGTAGTAGTAGTGTGTAGTAGTGTGTGGAAGTGTGTAGTAGATTGTAGTAGAGTGTGGAAGTGTGTAGTAGATTGTAGTAGTGTGTGTGGAAGTGTGTAGTGGATTGTAGTAGTGTAGTAGATTGTAGTAGTGTGTGGAAGTGTGTAGTATAGAGTTGTGTTACTCACTGTGTATAGGTGTGTGTAGAGTTGTGTTACTCACTGGGTATAGGTGTGTAGAGTTGTGTTACTCAATGGGTATAGGTGTGTAGAGTTGTGTTACTCACTGGGTATAGGTGTGTAGAGTTGTGTTACTCAGTGGGTATAGGTGTGTAGAGTTGTGTTACTCAGTGGGTATAGGTGTGTGTAGAGTTGTGTTACTCACTGGGTATCGGTGTGTGTAGAGTTGTGTTACTCACTGGGTATCAGTGTGTGTATAGTTGTGTTACTCACTGGGTATGGTGTGT
Organism: Silurus meridionalis; assembly: GCF_014805685.1. Lineage (NCBI taxonomy): Eukaryota > Metazoa > Chordata > Actinopteri > Siluriformes > Siluridae > Silurus > Silurus meridionalis. The sequence goes on from NC_060907.1 coordinate 5,088,948, forward strand.
GTAGAGTTGTGTTACTCACTGGGTATAGGTGTGTGAGTTGTGTTACTCACTGGGTATAGGTGTGTGTGAGTTGTGTTACTCACTGGGTATAGGTGTGTAGAGTTGTGTTACTCAGTGGGTAAAGGTGTGTAGGGTTGTGTTACTCACTGGGTATAGGTGTGTAGAGTTGTGTTACTCACTGGGTATAGGTGTGTGTAGAGTTGTGTTACTCACTGGGTATAGGTGTGTAGAGTTGTGTTACTCACTGGGTATAGGTGTGTGTAGAGTTGTGTTACTCACTGGGTATAGGTGTGTGTAGGTTGTGTTACTCACTGGGTATAGGTGTGTAGAGTTGTGTTACTCACTGGGTATAGGTGTGTGTAGAATTGTGTTACTCACTGGGTATAGGTGTGTGTAGAGTTGTGTTACTCACTGGGTATAGGTGTGTGTAGAGTTGTGTTACTCACTGGGTATAGGTGTGTGTAGAGTTGTGTTACTCACTGGGTATAGGTGTGTGTAGTTGTGTTACTCACTGGGTATAGGTGTGTGTGGGGTTGTGTTACTCACTGGGTATAGGTGTGTGTAGAATTGTGTTACTCACTGGGTATAGGTGTGTGTGAGTTGTGTTACTCACTGGGTATAGGTGTGTGTAGGGTTGTGTTACTCACTGGGTATGGGTGTGTAGAGTTGTGTTACTCACTGGGTAGGTGTGTGTAGAGTTGTGTTACTCACTGGGTATAGGTGTGTGAGTTGTGTTACTCACTGGGTATAGGTGTGTGAAGAGTTGTGTTACTCACTGGGTATAGGTGTGTAGAGTTGTGTTACTCAGTGGGTATAGGTGTGTAGAGTTGTGTTACTCAGTGGGTATAGGTGTGTGTAGAGTTGTGTTACTCACTGGGTATCGGTGTGTAGAGTTGTGTTACTCAGTGGGTATAGGTGTAGAGTTGTGTTACTCAGTGGGTATAGGTGTGTGTAGAGTTGTGTTACTCACTGGGTATCGGTGTGTAGAGTTGTGTTACTCAGTGGGTATAGGTGTGTAGAGTTGTGTTACTCAGTGGGTAAGGTGTGTAGGGTTGTGTTACTCACTGGGTATAGGTGTGTAGAGTTGTGTTACTCACTGGGTATAGGTGTGTAGATTTGTGTTACTCACTGGGTATAGGTGTGTGTAGAGTTGTGTTACTCACTGGGTATAGGTGTGTAGAGTTGTGTTACTCACTGGGTATAGGTGTGTGTAGAGTTGTGTTACTCACTGGGTATAGGTGTGTGTAGAGTTGTGTTACTCACTGGGTATAGGTGTGTAGAGTTGTGTTACTCAGTGGGTATAGGTGTGTGTAGAGTTGTGTTACTCACTGGGTATCGGTGTGTGGTGTGTGTAGAGTTGTGTTACTCACTGGGTATCGGTGTGTGTAGAGTTGTGTTACTCACTGGGTATAGGTGTGTGTAGAGTTGTGTTACTCAGTGGGTATAGGTGTGTAGAGTTGTGTTACTCAGTGGGTAAAGGTGTGTTGAGTTGTGTTACTCACTGGGTATAGGTGTGTTGAGTTGTGTTACTCAGTGGGTATAGGTGTGTAGGGTTGTGTTACTCACTGGGTATAGGTGTGTAGGGTTGTGTTACTCACTGGGTATAGGTGTGTAGAGTTGTGTTACTCACTGGGTATAGGTGTGTAGAGTTGTGTTACTCAGTGGGTATAGGTGTGTAGAGTTGTGTTACTCAGTGGGTAAAGGTGTGTAGGGTTGTGTTACTCACTGGGTATAGGTGTGTAGAGTTGTGTTACTCACTGGGTATAGGTGTGTAGATTTGTGTTACTCACTGGGTATAGGTGTGTGTAGAGTTGTGTTACTCACTGGGTATAGGTGTGTAGAGTTGTGTTACTCACTGGGTATAGGTGTGTGTAGAGTTGTGTTACTCACTGGGTATAGGTGTGTGTAGAGTTGTGTTACTCACTGGGTATAGGTGTGTAGAGTTGTGTTACTCACTGGGTATAGGTGTGAGAACATCGGGGATGAGGATCTCCACAAGGGTCTGGTAGAGTGTGTTGTCACAGTTGCGACTCCACTGTAGAACCGGCTCGTACTGGCACAACACGATCAGACATGCTTTTGGCAGTCGCTTCTCAGATTCGCTATGACTGTATCAAGCAGAACGGAAAGTTCAATGTGTGTGTGCGTGTGTGTGTGTGTGTGTGTGTGTGTGACAGACAACACTCACAGGTCGAGTGCTTCGTTGGTCTGCCCCTTGCTAAATCTCCAGAAGCTTTTCCACAAAGTCTCAACCAGAGGAAACTGCAGGTTCACCATCACATCCACTATTGCCTACAACACACACACACACACACACACACACACACACACACACACACACACACACACACACACACACACACACACATTAACTACAGTTCATTCTGGTGGCAGTTGCCTTAGTAACCACATCCTTCCAAAGCTCCGCATTTTACAGGGAGCATTTTAACCAAAAATACACCATTCAGGATGCCTGGGTTTCATCACAGATTTTTCCTTTTTTTAATTTTTAAATAACAACTAAACATTCTACTAAATTTAAGGAACTGAGGACCAGGAACTCGATGTGTTTTACCTCACAGTGTTCCCGGTAGAGCTGCTGAAATGCTTGAATATGTTCAGGAAGAATCCCCTCTGGCAGGGTCTTTTCCTGGAGATCAACCTCTGGGAACTCGGGCAGAGAGCGAGACGCATCTGAGAAAGTGAGAGAGACAGGAGAAGGATTATACAAAAAGATGAATAATTAGGTCAGCGAAATGTCCTCACACGGATAGTAAGACGTGTGTGTGTGTGTGTGTGTGTGTGTGTGTTTTTACCCAAAAACTGTTGATATTGCTGGATCTGGGAGCTGATATCAAACAGCCCCACCCCCTGGCCCGCTCCCTGCCCCGCCCCTAAGGCCATCCCATTGGTCATTCCCTCAACCTTCTGCACCGGTCTTATCCTATAAAGGAAAGAAGAGATATCGATTTCTAGAAGATTCTAATTGTTCGACTTGTGAATTATTGTGAAAAACGCAAATGATTCTGTGCCCGTGTTACAAATCCGGGATTTGTCCGGTTAAAGCAGCACCAATATTTTGAAGGCAAATAGTAACCTGGGCACATTATTAGGGTGGTGTATCGGCAAGAATTTGGCGATACGATATGCATCAGGATACAGGTTTGCGATAAGATATGTGGCGATACTGTAAACGAGACGATACTTTGGGATTTTATTATTTTAGGAATTGGATATCATTTTAGGAAGTCTGTCATTATGAACACACCACCATATGCAAAAAAAAAAAGAAAAAAATAACAAGCTTTTATTGAACCAGAACACAATAGGATCTGCATTTGCATTAATCTAAAATCACACGGTTAACCCTAATTCCTTAAACCTACCGATGCCATGAAACTCCTCAGGGGCACCAAGTGTTTCGCAATACATGAACACAATACGTATCATTGTATCTGGTGATTATTTTTATGATTGTTTTTTGAACATAGTCGTTAAAGACACCAAATATGACCCTTATTATAACCCTGATAGTTTTTACAGCAGCGCCCCCAGGAAACAGGTGGCTGTTAAAGCTAGAATTAGTGGCGTCCTCCTGCTTGTACTTCCTGTCACTGTTTAAGTTCAGAGATAAGAAGCCTGCTCTCTATCTAGCGGTCAGAATATAAACTCAAAACGAAAACTGCCACGAATCTTGTTTGAATCATTTTTAAAAATAGCGATATTGGGTTTTTTCTCTCCCTAGAAAATGACCAAACAAATTTTGTAATAAGTGTATCGATATTTTCTTACACCTCTACATGTTATACCTGTGCATCATTATTCAGTTTCCTGTTCTAGGTTTTGCCTTACGATTCCTGAATGTACCTCTGAGAAATGTGTGTTTTGTCTTTCTCATTCTCTATCTCTCTCACACAAACACACACACCTGTTTTTATGTGAGAAGGGCTGCTGTCTCATGGCCAGGTGCTGCTGGTCTTCCATGAGCCGGTGCAGGGGGGAGCTGCTTTTGATCCGAAGGCCGTAGTAGTGGTACTTCGAGTTTCCTCTGAAAGAACACACACACAAACACAAACATGCGCATACTCATTATTGGCTTTTAAGTAGAGGACTGTTTATACAAGTTGTATGTATGGACTCACTTAAACCGAATTGATTTGCTGTGTGTAACATGTCCAAGCAGAAATGGTGGCAAAGATGATCATTTAAATGCTATTTGTCCTAAATGCATTTTGACCGTTAGGAAACTTAAGTTTGCATTTTCATTGTAACTCTTCTTCTTCTTTCAGCTTCTCCCATTAGGGGGCGCCACAGCGGATCATCAGTCTCCACACCCCCATGTCCTCTACATCTGCCTCTTTCACACCAACTACCTGCATGTTCTCCCTCACCATATCCATAAAACTCCTCCTTAGTCTTCCTCTTTTTCTCCTTCCTGGCGGCTTCATCCTCAGAATCCTCCTACTGATATACCCCATGTCCCTCCTCAGAGTGTATTTCAAATTGCATTCTGAGTCAAAAAGGGAGCAAAATGGTGATTCTTTTTGTCTTCTTTTAATGCATTTAATGCATTGACACTTTGATGTTTGAGAGAATGTAGTTAAGTCGATTTGGAATTGAAAACGCATTCAGAGCTGACCACACCCACGCTCCGTTTCACAGCTTCTCCGAAAAGCTTATGCGTGTTAATGTCAAATGTACATTGGTATTTTGAATATTGCTTTGCCATTTTGCATATTAGATTTGAAATTAAATTTTGCTACTTCTATGATTTCATATAATATATGCTGTTCAGTGAGTTTTGGAAGTTTTTGTTTATTTGTACTGGTCCTTTTCACACCACCACAATTCCTACTGTAGCTCACGTCCCTCGGGGGAATCATATATTTACTTTATGTCTCTGTGTGTGTTTGAACGTCAGGCGTACGCCGTGTGTGTACCTGGTGCCGAGTCGGCGGGTGCGCAGTCCGATGAACATGGATCGGATGAGTTTACCGAAGGAGGCGGCGTTGACGGGCTCCAGCTTGGCCTCTTGACAATGCAGCAGGTAGTGATAGTAGAGTGTGCAGCGTGGCAGACTCACACCCTCTGCCTTCTCGTAGTTATCCAACAGCCATTGCACCTTCAAGCACACACACAAGTTTTGCCATTTTCAGAATCACGAACACAACTGGAATTTATGCTTTACCTTCACCTATCCTTCATCTGAAGACCAAAAGGAATCATTTGTACTCCACACACTGTAGTACAGGTGTAACACTCGGTGTGTACTCACAGTAGCAGGCGAGGCACGGATGTTGTGCGTGTAATTCTGTCCTCCGCTTCCCATCACGTAGCTTCCCGGAACCACGTAACCCGCTGCTGCTCCTGGGCCGGCCACGCTCCCAGCTCCGCCCCCAACCACCACACCAGCTCCAGCCGCGCCCCCACTTGCGCCTGAAGACGATGCTCCAGATGCCACCGTAACCCCAGTGCCACCCCCTGAGAATCCTGTAGACACGGAAGTCGTCGGGGTCGTAACCTGCGACCCCGTCGTGGGCGGATCTTCGTAGTACGACCCGGAGGGTGTGGCCTGTCCGTAGAGGGTGGACTCAGGGAAGGAGTATGTACTGGAACGGCTGAGATGGAGCACAAAAAAGAAAACAGATCATCAGGTGTCTGATTGGTGAATTGAAGAAAGAAAGAAAAAAAAAAGTGGGTCTTACATGGGTGTGGTGTTGTAGTTCGAGTCTCCGTCCACAAACTGAACCTGGCTGGAGTAGACATGGCCTATCTGAGAGATCTACACACACACACAATACATCTTGTTAAGGGGGGTCTAATACTATTTTATTTATTGTAAAATATTTACACAGTTGATTCTCATTAGAGGTCCAATAGTTGATTGCTGGAACTATTGGCAAGAATTCATACAGATAGTTTTTCCGGGTTGCGTCTGTGGCTGGAGCAGCTGAAAAGGTCCGCTGTCGTTATACAGTATGAGAGTGGCCTCTAGAGGTGAATTACTGATGCCACGTGCTGTTTGTTTTGACACGCTAGACTGCACGCTGTACCTCGTTCATGTTAGTTCATTGCGTAATTTAATTTGATCTGTTAACTAGAGCTCTTTAAAATAAACTTCATTTAAAAATGCTTTGGTAAAATGTTGAAATTAGCAAACAATAAATCTAAAGCATTTATTAACGAAATTTTGAACTTTAAAGCATTACCGTCAGTGATGCACCGACCACGATATTTCATGGCATATTCCAATACCGATTTTTTCAAGCAAACTGGCCGATCCTGATATCAAAAAGAAGCATTTAAACTTTGTTCATTTCCTTTCTCATCCAACATGTTCACCGTCTACGCTCGCGCAACTTCAGGGCCCGTATTTGTGCGCCATAGACAGGCAGCTCTGCATTTCCAGTGCTGTGCATTTGCCCGTATCCTGAATCACTTCAGAACTTTCTTCCAATATCTCGTCATGCAAAGCCGACAGTGAGCTTGTTTTGCGTAGACTTTAAAATGTCTGATCAAGTTTGTTGTGCCGAATGTCTTCGCTGTTGTTCCTCCGCATTTAACTTGTCCTTTGCAGACATTGCAGATTGCAATAATACTCCCACACAAATGTCATGTACACAAAAAAGACAAAAAAAACGTCTAGTTCCCATTTATGGGTCGACCATATTCGGTGGATCGGTGCACTTAAATCTAAAGAGTCGTGCTTAAAATTGCATCTTTAAATGTCTTTAAAGGCCAGAGCATTGAAATTATATATATTTTTATAAAAAAACAAAAATTACGAGAATAAAGTCGCAGCACTACGAGAAAAGTCGAAATTTACTTCCTCTTGAGAAACAACATATCCTCTCTGAATAGCACTAGAAGTAAGACAGAGTACATGTGTGTGAATGAGAGGGAGGGCAGTGGAGTGGTGCGGTTGCAGGGAAAAGAGGTGGAGAAGGTGGAGGAGTTCAGGTATCTGGGGTCAACAGTGCAACGCAATAGAGAGTGTGTTAGAAAAGTGAAGAAAAGAGTGCAGGCAGGGTGGAGTGGGTGGAGAAGAGTGACAGGAGTGATTTGTGATAGAAGAGTATCTGTGAGAGTGAAAGGGAAAGTTTATAGGACTGTGGGGAGACCTGAGATGTTGTATGGTTTAGAGACAGTGGCGTTGAGTAAAAGACAGGAGGTGGAGCTGGAGGTAGCAGAGCTGAAGATGTTGAGGTTTTCGTTGGGAGTGACGAGGATGGACAAGGTTAGAAATGAGTTTATTAGAGGGACAGCGCATGTAGGACGTTTTGGAGACAAGGTGGGGGAGGTGAGATTGAGATGGTTTGGACATGTGCAGAGGAGGAACATGGGGTATATCAGTAGGAGAATGCTGAGGATGGAGCTACCAGGACGGAGGAAAAGAGGAAGACCAAGGAAGAGGTTTATGGATGTGGTGAGGGAAGACATGCAGGTAGTTGGGTTGAAAAAGGCAGATGTAGAGGACAGGAGCGTCTGGAGACGAATGATCTGCTGTAGCGACCCCTCGCCAAAAGCAGAAGAAGTTACTGCAGGTCTTCACATCTCCCTTATTCTTAAAAACCGGTACGAGCACACTCCTTCTCCATTCTTCAGGTATCCTCTCACCATCCAAAATCCTTTTAAATATCATTAAGGGGCAAAATTCCTTGTATGGGCATTTATCTTGGAAGATCGAGAGAGAGTCATCTGCAGGACTCCCTCGAGAAGAACATCGCCAAAGAAGTGTGTTTTTGGATGTGAGGGAAAGAAGATCCTTGTTCTTACCATATATCTTTCTTTGGTCAATCTGGTAAAACTAAAGGCTCTTTGGAGATACAAAGGATGCAATACTATTTTATAGGAACTCAAGATAAACATGTTTGGTCCGTGTTAAATCCTCTTTAGATTTTCTGTATTGCTGCATTGTAAGTTACAAGCTTGGTGTCGTCTGAGTCATCGCTCAGCGGGGAGTTCGGAAAAATGGCGCGGATCACAAAACGAGGTACAATTACGCGTATTTCATTGTTAAAAACCCCCCATAAAACAACGACCTGACCTCAGGAGTAATGTGAAGGTTCCCGACTCCGTGCTGGCCGCTCTTGGCTGTGGTCTGCACTACTGACCTCTGCTGGTTGGAAACAGGAAGGACATGTTTAGAGCTCAATTGATTTTAATGATAAAGATGCGCCGAGAACGAAGCGAGACGTACGCATTACCTGTGCGGTCTGCACCACGTGTGTCGGCACACCTGTCTGGACGGTGGCAGGAGGACTGGAGTCTGACACCGAATCGTTCGAATGGATAGATCCTTCTACAGAGAGGCAGAAAGAAATTTATATTATTTTTATATTATTTGATCACAGCAATTAGTAATTGATTTTACCAGAAAACACACAACGTCCTGCAAGAACTCAAGGAGTGAAGCAACACTGATGAACTTTACACACACACACACACACACACACACACACACACACACACACACACACACACACACACAGGGAGGTGAAATTCTACCTGCAGCCAAATTTTTGACAAGAAGTAAGATTTGCTGTTGTAAGGTAATCTACAATTTGCCTGCCAACAAAGCCTTGTGTGTGCGTGTGTGTGTGTGTGTGTATGTGTGTGTGTGGCCAAGACACAGGTAAGATGTCTGATGCAAACACACATTCCTCTCACTTTCCTGTCTTTTTTATAAAAACAAGGTTTCGTTCCAACAACTCAGAAAAATTTAAAGGGTGCCCAAAAGTATTGGGACACCCGACTTTTCCACCCACGTGTGCTTCTTCCCCAAACTGTAACCACAAACTTGTATCAGATTTTGGATGCAGGCGCATGAAACTTTCCCTTTACTTGAACTACAAAACCCAAATCTGCTCCAGGGTGCACAAAGAAGATCTGAAGATGAAGATCTGCTTTACATGGGTTAAACGTGGTGGAAGATCTCCTCACCTCACCTTCATGAGCACCCTACTAACTAACACCCTTGTGTCTGAAAAAAATCCGGCACAAATCTCCTCAAAATCAAGTGGAACATCTTCTCAGAGGAGTGGAGCTTCTTGCACGAGCAAATTGAGTCTATCTATCATCTATCTATGCACACTTTTATTTCTTCCTGTCTACAGAGTTCTGCTCTACAGAACAAATGAAGTTCAAAATGCACTTCTGGTTACTCACGGTACGCCACATCGTAGCCATACATGCAGCTGCTGTAGAACATGACTTGGGAAAAAACGGGAAAACTGAGCGAACACCAGGAAAGCGGGCGAGCATCCCTGGTCTCTTTCTCCTCTTATACGGTGCGGGACGAGGCCAGCCTTGAGCCGCTAATCTCCACAGACGGCAGGACGCTCTCATGTTCTAGTAAACACGCTGCTCGGATTGAGCGAGGCGGAGATGGACGGAGAGATAGAACGGGACTGGGAGTGCGGGACCGAGAGGTGAGGTGCACGGACAGAAATAACGAGAGAGAACGGAAAATTACAAAATTGGGAGGGCGCTGTTTCCACTTTGCTGGCTACGAGATGAGAAAAATCGCTTTTACCTCAAAGTAAAATTGCTTCCAAGAGCCACTATGGTGTATTTCTAGACAAGTGAGTCGAGCTGAGAGCGAGAACTGGTGCACCATTCATCACTAAAGTATATACACTCGGGTTTACACTTACATGAGTTTCTGCAGCTTATACACTTTTTCAAGACATTTAAGACCTGTATCACATCAAAAACACACAAATGCGTTACCTGGACCTCGGAAAATTAAGACCTGTTTAAAACGACCTGAAACTGTAAATTTAAGAATTTTAAACGCCTAAAATTTTGATTTTTAAAGAATTTTTTTTTTTTTACTTTCCCATAGAAACCCTCTGTTATAAGGAAACACTTTATGACAAAAACTAATTATTAATAAACTCAAAAAAACACAACAAAAAAAATATCCTTTATTAAAATAAAAGATTAATTTGTCTGCGCTTATTTAAATTTGCTGCCAAAAGTATAAAATACTTTTCTACCCATGTGCACTCACAAAGCAGGACACAGTTTGTACAGGACGTCTTTGGACGCAGCATTACCACTGCTTGAACTTGGAGACCCAAAACCTGTTCCAGCACGACAATGCCCCTGTGCACAAAACCAGATCCATCAAGATCTGCTTTACATGTGCTGGAAGATGCTATCGAGCTCCAACCCTATTGAACACCTTTGGGATAAATCTTTAACCTTCACACATAAATCAGTACCTGACTTTACTATCACCCTTGTGGCTGAATGAGATCTCACACAAATCTCGACAAACATCTAGTGAACCATCTTCCCAAAAGAGTGGAGCTCATTAGAAGAGCAAATTGAAGTGCTTCCTGCCTTTTGGATGAATTTTACATGCTGACGGCACCCCAGGCCTCCTCACCTCACCTCCATCAGTGACCGACTGAATCACCTCAAATACACTCAATAATCTAGTGGAACATCTTCTCAGGATGTTCCACAGTGTCCATATACTGAAATACTGGTATTATAACAGAGGTCTGGTCCATGTGTTTTGTTTGTTTTTTTTTTTCTTCCAGGAAATGTGTAACAGGATGAAGAGAATTTTTTTTTCCATTTCACTCTGCTGCCAAGGGACGAGACCTGATTTCCTGATTGGATTCCTTTTGGTTGAAGTTTTTCAGCATTGGGTGTAAATACATCATCACGTTTGAGAGAAACATCGGCATTTCTGACAAGTCTTTCACGGCTCCTGACCTGTTAGCTGACCGGCTCGGTTTCCCCTCGCTCGTTAGGCTTGGAGTTTTCCTGTTGCTTAGCAACAGTGTTGTCATGAACCACCGCGTTTTGTTTCTTAAACGCTGTCAGATTATACTTCATAGGACCCTAATTCCTATTACATTCCAGATTTTTATGTACCTCTCAGCGTTCGTCACGTGTCGAGGAGATTTTAAAAGTGGATTATTATGGGATACGATGCGTGGCATGACGGGGTAACGTGAGTTGCGGGACACTTTTTCCTGATTGTGGCAGTCACAATTAACCCTATAGAATTGCAATACATTTTTTAACACACACACACACACACACACACACACACACACACACACACACACACACACACACACACAAATGCTGAAGCTACAATCCGGTCATGTTGCTGGAGGAAGCTCAGAACTGTGCAGTGTGTGTACAGGAAACTCTGCCGTATGTGTGTGTGTGTGTGTGTGTGTGAACATATGAAGTGGTATGAAAAGGTTTCGAGACTAGTTTTGTAACACGCCAACAGATCGCAGAATAACCACGCGAGTTCCCACTTCTGCAATATCACCAGCGTGGAGATCCAGCGCAAATCTGCACAAGATGCGTGACGTGCTTCGAGAAAAGAAAACTTCCAGGACACATTCCAGAAGTGGCAGGAACGTTGGTCTGGGTTTCTACACATTTTTCATTTGTAAAAGATTATTAGGACCATTTTTAACATCTGAAACAACGATTTTAAGTTTTTATAAGATGCGTTACGTTACAATCTCTAATGCGTGTCAGAAGCTCTAATGTTTTCACAAGACAGGGGGCGCTGTAGTGTCACCGTTCCCCCCCCCCACCGAAGTTGCAAAAAACACTAATCTATACCTGGAAATCATTCAAATCAAATTTCATACTTTTCCAAAATGTGTAGGAACCCTGGCTGGGGGCGCTGTTTTGCTGTACAAGGGGGCTGTTTTGAAGGTGATGGTGTGTAAACGTAGATAAACAAAGTACGTTCATGTAAATCTTGACACCTCGTATGTTAGATACCACTCGACACCACTGCTTCTCACCTGAAACAGTCACCACTATGTACTGTGGCGTGTTTTGCCCGTTGCTGGACCTGGAGGCGGAGCTCTGAATCTCGGATACGGTGTACTCCGTCGTCGCCGCCGTAACCTGAGTGGGCGTGGCCAGAACGGCCTTCTTGAGGATCGCAGGAGGCGTGGTCTGCGTTATTCTTGACGAAAGGGAAGGGGAGGAGCCGGACGAGGTCTGGATGTCAGAGAGGAACACGGGCGTGATGGTGGGACTGGTTTTCAGCTGGCCGCTTTTGGATGCGGTCACGCTGCCCCCTCGAGGCTGGGAGGGCTGGAGCTCCTCGGTGTAGCCTGGAGTCGCCATGGGAAGCGCCGGCGGAACCCGGAGTCGCTGGGAAACTGAGTAAAAGAGAACAGGAGACAAAAGCATTCGTTATAATCAATAATAATAATAAAAAAAACGTTTATAATAAATGAATAAATTGCCTTATTTAGACGTGGTTGGATAAATTGTATGGAAATTGCAATTCCAAACAAAGGAAAGAGAATAAAGTCTGATGAGTCCTAGAGAAAAAAAAGGAGAGAAAATTAAAGAAAGTGCAGAAGAACAAGACATCTGGCTCTTTTGTGTCTCAGACAAAATAAAGGAAAAGGAAGTTACTTCCTGTTTGAAGGCCACCGTATTACCGCTAGTGCAAACTGTGTGTGTGTGTGTGTGTGTGTGTGTGTGCGTAAGAGGAAATAAGAGAGAAACTGACAACACTGATATAATACCAGTGTTCTGTTTTATTGTGTGGGTTTTTTTGTTGGCTTGGAGAACATGGCCTGCACTTGATTAGTCACACTTTAGCAGCTGATTTAAGATCCAAATATTTTTATTGCGCTTCATTTTTATTTACGTGACCACAAACATCAAGCAAGTAAGACCGACGTGTCAATACAAGCCATGGATAAAAGTTTGTGGACACCCAACCTTAAGATTGTGATTCGTGCTTCCTTCTGAACTTCCCATTTCAAGCTATAATAATGAGCTCCACTCTTCTGAGAAGATGTTCCACTAGATTTTGTGGAGATTTGTGTGAGATCTCATGTCATGATGTCAGAGCTCTATAGCAGGAGATCTTTCACTTCAACCCATGGGAATCATATTTACCTAGAGCTGAAGATGATGGAACAGGTTTGAGTCTCCTGGTTCAAGTGAAGGAAAAATGGTCATGCTACCTTATCCAGAGATCATTGGGTGTAGAATCACATATAAAAGACAGGTGTCCCAATACTTTTGTTCATATATTATACAAATGTTAACCCTGGGGATTAAAAATACAAAAACAAAAAGGCGCCACTTTGCATTTGGACAATAATTTATTCAATTAGCATTTGTCAGATGTCCTTCATACAGCTGAGCAGATATGGAGTTAAGGGCCTTGCTCAGGGGCCCCAAACTGACATTTTTGTATGGCTGGGATTTGAACTCATCACCTTCGGATCCAAAGACACTCAAATACACAACCCCAAAACTCCACACACTCCACCAGCCAGTATGCAAGAAGATTTTCTAAAGGAATCTTGTCCATGTTCTACAAAAGACTGCAGGCGAATACTTTTGTACTTAAGCAGTCTTGTGTTGATTTGTGTAGTTTGTATAGTTATATTTAGTCCTGTGTTGATTTGTGTAGTTTGTATAGTTATATGTAGTCTTGTGTTGATTTGTGTAGTTTGTATAGTGTTATGTAGTCCTGTGTCGATTTGTGTAGTTTGTATAGTGTTATGTAGTCCTGTGTCGATTTGTGTAGTTTGTATAGTGTTATGTAGTCCTGTGTCGATTTGTGTAGTTTGTATAGTGTTATGTAGTCCTGTGTCGATTTGTGTAGTTTGTATAGTGTTATGTAGTCCTGTGTCAATTTGTTTAGTTCTGTATAGTCTAGTGTAGGTCTTGTGTAGGTCTGTGTTGATTGTGTAGTCTATTGTAGGTCTTGTGTAGTCCTGTGTTGATTGTGTAGTCTAGTGTAGGTCTTGTTTAGTTCTGTGTTGATTGTATAGTGTAGTGTAGGTGTTCTGTAGGTCTCAGTTGATTGTGTAGGTCTTGTGTAGGTCTGTGTTGATTGTGTAGGTCTTGTGTAGGTCTTGTGTAGGTCTGTGTTGATTGTGTAGGTCTTGTGTAGGTCTTGTGTTGATTGTGTAGGTCTTGTGTAGGTCTTGTGTATGTCTGTGCTGATTGTGTAGGTCTTGTGTAGGTCTGTGTTGATTGTGTAGGTCTTGTGTAGGTCTGTGTTGATTGTGTAGGTCGTGTGTAGGTCGTGTGTAGGTCTGTGTTGATTGTGTAGGTCTGTGTTGATTGTGTAGGTCTTGTGTAGGTCTTGTGTATGTCTGTGTTGATTGTGTAGGTCTTGTGTTGATTGTGTAGGTCTTGTGTAGGTCTGTGTTGATTGTGTAGGTCGTGTGTAGGTCTTGTGTAGGTCTGTGTTCATGGTGTAGGTCTTGTGTAGGTCTGTGTTGATTGTGTAGGTCGTGTGTAGGTCTTGTGTAGGTCTGTGTTCATGGTGTAGGTCTTGTGTAGGTCTGTGTTGATTGTGTAGGTCGTGTAGGTCTTGTGTAGGTCTGTGTTAATTATATAGGTCTTGTGTAGATGTTGTGTAGTTCTGTGTTGATTGTATAGTCTAGTGTAGGTGTTGTGTAGGTCTGTGTTGATTGTGTAGGTCTGTGTTGATTATGTAGGTCTTGTGTAGGTGTTGTGTAGTTCTGTGTTGATTGTATAGTCTAGTATAGGTGTTGTGTAGGTCTGTGTTGATTGTGTAGGTCTGTGTTGATTATGTAGGTCTTGTGTAGGTGTTGTGTAGTTCTGTGTTGATTGTATAGTCTAGTATAGGTGTTGTGTAGGTCTGTGTAGGTCTGTGTAGGTCTTGTGTAGGTCTGTGTAGGTCTGTGTAGGTCTTGTGTAGGTCTTGTGTAGGTCTGTGTAGGTCTTGTGTAGGTCTGTGTAGGTCTTGTGTAGGTCTTGTGTAGGTCTGTAGGTCTGTGTAGGTCTGTGTAGGTCTGTGTAGGTCTGTGTAGGTCTTGTGTAGGTCTGTGTAGGTCTTGTGTAGGTCTTGTAGGTCTGTGTAGGTCTGTGTAGGTCTGTGTAGGTCTGTGTAGGTCTGTGTAGGTCTGTGTAGGTCTTGTGTAGGTCTGTGTAGGTCTGTGTAGGTCTTGTGTAGGTCTTGTGTAGGTCTGTGTAGGTCTTGTGTAGGTCTGTGTAGGTCTGTGTAGGTCTGTGTAGGTCTGTGTAGGTTACTGAAGTGATCATTTTAACAGAGCACTTTTACTTTTATTAGAGTAAAACTTTATTTCTCTACTTTAACACAACTACATGGTTTGTGTACTTCACCCACACTGTGAACTTGCCGGTGGTAACAGTTACTCCACTTCATCACACTGATTATTGTTTTAAGACGTCACGCTCCTGAGTGCAGCCGAATCCATGACACACTTCCACCTCACCTTCTAAATACTCAATGATCTAGTGGTGTTAAACCCAACAATGTGCTGTTATCTCATAACAATGGTCTGGTCTTTAATTGGTGGTCATATAACTGAGACAGCTGCCACCGGTCTTCTTTGGTCTTAGAGGAAAACTTTTTTTTTTGAAAAGCAAACACTAATGGTGTCCTACAAAACACACACAAGTGCACAAATGCAAAAAAATGCCCAAGTCTTCTGAATAAGAAGGACATATGATAGAAGACATATGTTCAGAGGTTGCAGAACAGGTTTCACGGTGCGCCCCCACTTTTTAAAATCGCCTGCAAATACACATCATTCACTTGCCTGGTCTTGTGGTGGAATCCTAGTGACTGAACGCGTCAAAACGCGCGCACTACATTTACATTCAAGGCATTTGACAGACGCCCATATCCAGAACGACTTACAATTATCTTATTTATATAACCAAGGGGTTAGGGGCCTTGCTTAAGGGCCCAACAGTGGCAACTTAGTGGTGCTGGGATTTGATCTCACAACCTTTCGACCAGAAGTTTAGACCACTGAGCTACCGTTCTCCGTCACTACAAACACTCATTTTTATTTATTATTTGAACTAAAATATATTTCTGAAAACGCTATTCAGGGACTTAAAAGTAACCTTGTTAGTTGTCTTACTAAATACATAAACATCATAGTTTAAGGCCAATCACGTTCAAGATTAGATTATTAGATTAGATTATTTTTTTGACTATAGTTAAATAAAGAAAAACCCAGTTTCAACACCGATAGTATAAAATGTAAGAGTAATTCTAGGCTTCTTTGTTTTTAGTAGTTTCATGAGACTGGGATTTTGTGACAGAGAAGGATGGGGTGTGTATACATTGTTGCTGGCTTAATTATTTATTTGTTGATCAGTCTAAAACTAAAACTAAATACTCATAACTTATTTTACAGAATGTATGAACGTGATTGGCTAGTGTCGCTGTGATTGGCTAGAGTCACCTGTCATTGGCTAGAGTCACCTGTGATTGGCTGGAGTTAAGTGTGATTGGTTAGAATCACCTGTGATTGGCTAGAATCACCTGTGATCGGCTAGAATCACCTGTGATCGGCTAGAGTTGAGTGTGATTGGCTAGAATCACCTGTGATCGGCTAGAGTTGAGTGTGATTAGCTACCATTCCCGTGATTGCCTGGAGTCGCTTCGTGAAAGCTAATTATAGTTGCTCGTGATTAGCTAATGTTACTTGTGATTTGATAGTGTCACAATGATTAGCTTCAGTCACTTATAATTGGCTAGTGTCCTTGTGGTTATCTTGAGTCACAGTGATTGGCTAAAGTTGTTGTGATTGTATAGTGTAGTTTTTGGTGCCCTGTGATTGACTAGTGACACTTGCAAATGGCTAGTGTCTCCTGTGATTGGTTTAAGTCTCTTGTGATTGGCTAGAGTTTCTGTGACTGACTAGGGTCGCCTGTGATTGGCTAGAGTCGCTTGTGATTAATCATAGTAATATAGTAAAAATAAAAAACTAGAGGAAGTCCAGTAACATTCAAAAGAGTAAAATATTACACTTTGAAATCAGTTAATTATCTGTTAAACGCCTGCAGTATATATACACTGTTTATACAGAATGTACTTTAATATACTTCATGCTCCTGTTTATGGTGAGAACTTTCTGATTGGCTGGAACACACGTCAATCATGCTCCGTTTCACTTTGCGGCCACGCCCCCTCGACTAAGTACCCCGCCCACCAACCCCACTGCTTAGTGTTCTGACGACTTTTACAGTCGAGTGGAAAAAACTTTTCTTCTTTTTCTACCGACTTTTTTTAATGTTTAGTTTTTTTTTTCACACTTATACAATCCGTAAAAGATTGACAAGAGGCGAGTGTGAAGTGCAGTAAAGTAGTAATAACAGTAATAGAGTAAGTGACACGGGGTCGGTCGCCATTTAGCCCGAGCTCACTCTTCCCCTTTAAGCGCTCGAGCCAGGGTTTTAATTAAAGGGCTCGTTTTTTTTTTTTTAAGCCGGCAAAAAAAAGCAGCCAACAAGTAAAAAAAAAGTCCAAGAGTCTCGTGTTACCGCACCCGCCATTTTGTGTCACTATATCGCGGATCTGAAATTCTCATAACGACCGTCAGCCTTCAGAAACCAGCTGCGGGAATCCGGTTCTACCTCCTCCGCCTGGCGTCCGCTTTCAACGCGCTCAACAAAATCACACACACACACACACACACACGCACACACTTTATAACAAAAAAACCCCACACAGGACTCAAAACCATATTCATATTCACCTTCTATTCCCTGCTGCTGCTTTTGTTGAGTTTTTAAAAATAAAAAAAATCCTTAATAGTTTAGATTGTTGTTGTTGTTGTTGTTGTTGATTCCCGTTGCTTGGCTCTTGTCGCCAGGACTACCGTGTCTATGGCGCCTCGTCCTCACCGGGGCAACTGTTGCTACCCACCCGTCCAAATCCCGCCCTCACCTTACCTGTGATTGGTGCGGTGTTCCAAAGGCGCTCGGGCTTTGCCTTGTTTCATTGGCTGAGGTTCTCTCCGTCCTTCTCAGAGCTGTGATTTCATTCGCTGAGAAGCCTGTCAATCATCTAAGGGTTGGAGGGGGTGGTTGTGACGTCATAGAAACGCCCCTTTTGTTTTGTTTTTCTTGCGCTTGCTCCTGTCAACCAAAACTCATCCCCCATGATTGATGTCATAATGGAATATTATAATAGAGCAAAAACTATAATAAAAAATAAAAAAAATGTTGATAAATGAATGATTGGTGATTGGAGCAAACTTCAGTGGGCATGTAGGTGAAGGGAATGATGGGTATGTATGGCCTCAAGGGGAGGAATGTGGAAGGGCAGATGTTGGTAGAGATGCTGCAACAGGTTAAGAGAGATGTGGCTAAAGCAAAGGAGAAGTCATATGAGGAGCTGTATGAGAAGTTGGACACTAAGGAAGGAGAAAAGGATTTATACCGATTAGCCAGGCAGAGGGACCGAGCTGGGAAGGATGTGCTTAGAAGTTAGAGCAATAAAGGATGGACATGAAAATGTGTTGACTAGTGAGTAGAGTGTGTTGAGAAGATGGAGGGAGTATTTTGAGCAGCTGATGAATGAGAGAGGGAGAAGGTTGGATGATGTTGAAATGTTGAAGCTGGATGTGGATAGGATTAGTAAGGAGGAAGTGAGAGCAGTGACTAAGAGGAAGAGTGGAAAGTCGGTTAGACCAGATGACATACCTGTAAAAGCATGGAGATGTTTAGGAGAGATGGCAGTGGAGATTAACCAGGTTATTCAACATGGTTTTGGAAGATGCCTGAGGAATGGAGAAGGAGTGTGCTGGTACCGATCTTTAAGCATAAGGGAGATGTGCAGACCTGCAATAACTACAGGGGAATTAAGTTGATCAGTCACACCAGGAAGTTATGGGAAAGAGTAGTGGAAGCCAGGCTGAGAGAAGAGGTGACCATCTGTGAGCAGCAGTTTGGTTTTATGCAGAGGAAGAGCACCACAGACGCCTTATTTGCTTTGAGAATGTTAATAGAGAAGTATAGAGAAAGTCAGAAGGAGTTGCATTGTGTATTTGTGTATTTAGAGAGAGGAGTTGTGGTATTGTACGAGGAAGTCAGGTGTGTCAGAGAAGTATGTGAGGGTGGTGCAGGACATGTATGAGGACAGTGTGACAGCAGTGAAGTGTGCAGTAGGAATGACAGACTGGCTAAAGGTGGAGGTTGGACTGCAACAAGGATCGGCTCTGAGCCCTTTCCTGTTTGCAGTGGTGATGGACAGGTTGACCGACGAGGTAGACAGACAGCGCATGTAGGACGTTTTGGAGACAAGGTGAGGGAGGTGAGATGAGATTTGGACATGTGCAGAGGAGGGACATGGGGTATATCAGTAGGAGAATGCTGAGGATGGAGCCACCAGGAAGGAGGAAAAGAGGAAGACCAAGGAGGAGGTTCATAGATGTTGTAAGGGGAAGACATTGTGGCAACCCCAACAGGAGCAGGCAAAAAAGAAAACAAACAAATAAATAATTCTATACATGAATAATCTGAGCTCCACTGTGCTTGTAATCGGCTCTTTGAATCTCATTCATCAACATGAACGAATATGTTTTTGAGTAACTGTAGTTATTTTGATCAGAAATCAAATAAATTGTTACATTTTCAATTAGCAGATCCCCAAACACGTCTACATACACAAACCTTGACTATAGTTCCAGTAATTTATGTATGCATATAGAAGTGGAACGAGTAATAAACCATTCTACTCAAGTAAAAGTTACTCCTATTTTAATTAAATTTGACTAAAGTACAAGTAAAGCTATCAGCCTAAAAATCTAGACGAGTAAAAGTTAAAAGTCGCTCATTTAAAATTGACGTGAGGATGGGTCGGGATTCTTGTGTAGTTCAAAAAGGACAAATGGATATAAATCTCAAAATAGTTGATTTTAATTGAAGGTACACATTTACAAATTAAAGTGCAATAACTAAATAAATAAAAAAGAAACCACTACAGTCCATGACTTGAGTCTAATGTGAGTTACACACTTTCACTGCAAAAAGAAACAAAAAAAATCTCCTGACAGAGAAAAAATGTAGACAGTGATCCGACGCCTTGAACAACTTTCGATTCGCTGGCATTTTGCTTTCAGCTGCATTCTGTCTAAACACGACTCAATTAGTGACGTGCATAAATGTAATTTGTTACTTTCCACCTCTGTGTAAATGTATATATAACTTCATGGCATATATGAGAGTCACGTGACAAAAGAACGAACGACTCTGAGTAGAAGAGTCGAGAGATGAACTACTCAGTTCTGTTTGCTGTACATGACCTACGGAGATTTCGCGATGTTTTGCTCATGCGTGTCCAATAGAAAATGAACGAATCACTCGTTAAAATGATTCGTTCCTCTGAGTCACATTAAAGACTTGTTCGAAATGAACAAATCGTTCATGAACGAGCCGTCACTACACTACGCAGCGCTCGTGATAAATTTCCGTTTTTAATTAAAACCCATCCAAAATGCATTGTGCTGTAAATCAGTAAGATAGCGCTGAGAAAATAATCTTGGGTCCGCACACTGTATCTCCTAACAAACTGAATTTCATGCGCCGGCGGCTCGGGCGAGATCGCTGATAGGCACTGAAGGGCCTCTGATTAGCAAAGCGGCGACAATAACGTCCAAGCGCAAGCACGCGCCTTCGCTTCCGTTTTCTCTGACGCAGCGCTGTTATCGCTGAAATAAAATGTCAGAGCGGCTCAACGAACCCCGGTTTGAAATACTGCACCTGTGACGTCTCATAACCATTTTCTTGCAGATTAAGTCTCTCAAACCGAACTTGACGTCCCCAAATTCCTGACAATGATTTTTGAATGTCTGTGATGTATTACACGCAATGCAATCAAATTCTCTGCGGCTGTTTTATATCCCGGGCCTATCAAAGGTCATCATTTATGATGCTACGAGTGTACTATGATACACGGAATGACATTTATTTGACAGTATTTTACCTTAAAAGCTGTTTGAATTGTCCTTGGAGGAACCTAGTCGTGTTTGTCATGTGAAGGTTCGGTTTAGGGGTTTTTACTGACTTCACTTGTAAGAAAATTTTAGTCATGAAGATGTTTAGATTTGTTTGTGCCATCTTCTAATACACTTTCGCTTTATTAGCAAGCAGAGCCATCATTAGTCTACCGTTGTACACTTTTGTACACTAGTACACCATTGTACTCTTATCCAAAATACAATGTGGTATCAAAAGTTTAGAGACTAATGCTGCTAACTGGTGCTATCCTGACCACGTCTGCAGGTTAGAACAAAGAGCGAACGTGAAATCTTGCGTGAAACTGGGCAAATCTGCCACAGAAACATTTGCCTTGACATGCCTGCGACATACGGCGATGCTGCAACGAGTCGTACGTGGTGTTTTGAGTGGCATGTGTGCTTCAAGAGCGGAAGAACATCCCCGGAAGACGATGAGTAACTAAACCATTAGGAAACTCGTGCATGATGGTCGTTGGAGAACAATTCACACAATCTCATGACCTCACCCACCCTACTTGTTGGATTTGGCTCCTGCGGACTTCGCCCTCTCTACGAAAAAATGAAGCTCCAGCTCGCAGTTTTGGCACCGTTGTGGAAAACCCGTGCAAATTGCAGAAGGTGCTTGATGCACTTCGAAAAGAAGATTTCCAGGACACGTTCCAGAAGTGGCAGGAACACTGGAAGTGCTGTTTTGCTGTGAAATGGGACTATTTTTGAGGATGATAGTGTAAACACACCACTTCTTATAGTGGATCAGTTTGGTATATGCCTGCTTTTCTTCAGGTTTCTAGTAGAGCTATGATCATAATAGTGTTAGCAAGCAATCAAAGTCTCACCCAACCAAAAGCAACCAACATTCATCACATAATTTGCTAAACAAATGGTAGTTTACATTCATAGAGATCAGGATAACACTGTTTTTGTGTGTGTGTGTGTGTGTGTGTGTGTGTGTGTGTGTGTGTGTGTGTGTGGTCCCCCAATTCGTGTCTGCATGTGTGCTATCTTGAAAGGTCACAAATGATAAGATTAGGCCATTTCCTCTGACCTAACCTTGAAGGCCGGATTCTGGTTAATTAAAGCAGTTCCAGGCCATCTCTTTGTCCCAGTAAAGGTCTCCATTGCTATCTGTCTGACTGACACCAGGGGAGGAATAGGTCAGTCTGAAGAGCTGAGGAACTATAAAAGAGCTCTGAGGATGCTGAGAAACCCAGTGTGGGACCTACCACGAATTGTCTATCAGTCTCACCTTGCTATCCAGTTCTATTCCTTGTTTTGCTATTATGTACAAAGAAATCGTGATGACCCTGAGCCTGCTGGTGGCGCTGGCATACCGAGCCCAAGCCACTGAGGGTCACCCCATTTATGGGGTGAAGCTGTGCGGAAGAGAATTTATCCGTGCGGTCATCTTCACCTGTGGAGGCTCACGCTGGAGAAGATCTGTGGGGATGCCAGGTGAAGCTGGTGAGTATTTTTAATGTTTACCTCAAAGCTTTCTGATAAACAAATGGCATTACATTCTGACTAAATTATTTGGCTTTTATTAAAAGGAATTGAAAGTACAATGTTCTGCTCTGTATCTTCTGAGAAAGTGAAACTTCTTATTGTAGTTAATGCTGTGTAAGATAAAAAAAATGGGAACCTTCAGTTTGTCTTTTGCTAGCAATAATATTTGAACTAGCTTTCTCCAATATTCAATACGCCATTTTTGCTGGTTTTGATTCAATACCGATACTGTATCACGATTCTTGCCAATTGACTTTTATTTATTTATACATTTTTATTTTGATGCTGTGGGCGGCCAGGTTGAATTGTTTGTCACTCTTTGAATTTAGTTAAAGGAATGTTATCTTAAGTCAAGAAGCTTTTATTGTAATTTCAACCATATATAACTGACGCAGTACACAGTGAAATGAGAAGTTTCTCCAAAACCCTGGTGCTACTTAAAACAACATGGAGCTACCTCACACAAGACAGAGCCACATAACAGAGCACAGAGCTACATAACAGAGCTACATCACAAAGCTACATAACAAAGAACAGAGCTACATAACAGAGCACAGGGCTACATAACAGAGCTACATCACAGAGCACAGAGCTACATAACAGAGCACAGAGCTACATAACAGAGCTACATCACAGAGCACAGAGGTACATAACAGAGCACAGAGCTACATAACAGAGCTACATCACAAAGCTACCTAACAAAGAACTGAGCTACATAACAGAGCACAGAGCTACATAAAAGAGCTACATCACAGAGCATAGAGCTACATCACAGAGCACAGAGCTACATCACAGAGCACAGAGATACATCACAAAGCTACATAACAAAGAACAAAGCTACATAACAGAGTACAGAGCTTCATAACAGAGCATAGAGCTAAGGACTATAGTAAGTTGTTCTAGCCACATAAAGTGTGGGACACATACAAAAAGTAGCGCCGACCAGTATAACTACTGTATAAGATGTTATACAGTTAAATGTGCAAAAAAAAAAAAAACCTGAACAAGAGTGTACTAATAAACATATACACAAAATGTTGTGAAAAGCAGCAACAGTAGGAAAAGAATAAGTGTGCAAAAACAACATGTCAACAGTTTTAATATAATGTGTGTATGAATTGAATAGAGTATTTCTAGTGTGTGTTTGAGTTCAAGTTTGTAACAGTTCAGCCACACACAGTTCGGCTTCTCTTAGAGAAAAGTTCCCAGGTACAAGTCATAGATAAACATAGAGTAAGAACAGTAAGAATCAGCGAAAAGCTGTCAGTGTATTTGAATGGAAAACAAAAATAATCAGAATAATAGTGTAATAATATGAAGAAGAACTACATTGATTCTAGCTGTAATGATGGAAAAATATTTCCAACACTGTAAAAGGCTTTTTAGTTTGTCACAAGGTTTCCATTTTAGGGAGAAGTCCAATTTTAGGGAATAAGAACCGTTAATTATACCAGAACCTTTAAAAACCTTTTTTTTTCTCATTCTGAAATGGTTCCATGTACATGTCTATGTTAATTCTAAAAGGAATGTGGTTGGTCAATAGTTAAATCTTTTGTTGACTAACTGGAAGCTCAGCACCACCAGGATGCCACTGTTGGGCCCTTGAGCAAGGCCCTTAACCCAATCAGCTGTAGTTTCACGGCTGAACCTGTGCTGGGACATGCGAAGAAAGATTTTCACTGTGCTGTAATGTATATGTGACGAGTAAAACGCCTCAGTCGGAGAGGAAATCTTTTTCCACCAATGCTGACAGAACCTATGTAATTATTATTATAATATTATAGCATTATGTTTTTTTGTGTTTCACTGTGGTTTTTTAATTATTCTTTAATGCTCTGCAGTAAATGCAGCCCAAAGTCATACGAGTATTTTATCCAGTGAAACACATCAAATTAAATCAAATCAAATTTTTATTTGTCACATACACATTCATACAAAGTACAACATGTAGTAAAATGCATTTTAGGAATTCCAGTCCAACATGTAAATAGAAATAGAATATAAAAATAAAAAGTATAAAAAGTACTTGCGATACATGGCACATTTATCTGTTCTAAATGTACCTTAAATTAATACTTTTCAAGTTTTTAATACTTTAATCAACATGCGCATGGACAAATATTGATGCTTTATGCAATTGTATGTTTATTATGAATGAAACCGAACTCAACATAGAGCATGTGGACAAAATATTCTTTAAATGTTTTAAAGTAATGATGGTGTTTTTAATTATGTAAATCATCAGGACAAAAAACAGAACTTTGGCTATCGGGCACACAGTGTGACGGTTTCCACACGGACGGTTTTAATTGCCGGACGTGTGCACCATGGCGGATTTTGGTGCTTGAATTGAGACTTGTCGCATCAGTAAAACAAATGTTTAGTGATGAAATATTGCTCTGTGAAGTATTTTTTTAATTGACATCGGAGTAAAGAAAGGACGTCGTGAATAAATGAGTGTGGCGTTGAAGGTTTAAATTTCGCCCCTTTAATATTTATTTATTTATATTTTTATAAAAATGTTGAAACAGAAATGCGCACTGTACTGATCGAGCGTTAATAAGATTTGTACCGTTTTGACAGCTCTACTAACAACATATCCCTTTATAGTCCTAATGCCAAATCACTTCATTTTAGTTAAAGCAACCATCCAATGAACTCTTAAGAAACCCTAATATCTAAAGTCTATTATCTTTAAGCTTTAATTTCATTTTAATTAATTTAGCATAAGACAAATGATTTGAAACTAATGAAGCAATCCATCATTGTGATGGAACAAAGAGAATAATGGGGGATGTGTCTTAGTTGGAGAACATCAGCAGAACGTGAACAGAAGTCTACACGTGAAAGCAGTGAATATGGGTTAGTTCATGTTTCTGAAGCAAACGTCGTAATCTGTATTGTATGTGACTCTTAGGACACGCCTCGGTCTCCGTAGTGTTGTTATACGTCGTATTCACGTACAGTAGCAACGGTTCTGAGAGAAACAGAAATCAATCTACATCAAATATTGTTCACAAACCATTGGTCACTTTCGAAATAATAAAGGTATAGCAGGTATAGCACATCTACTAATAATTATATATAAATAAATTGTTTATTATCGATTCAAATGTGTTAAAAACGATGCCAATTAATGCCAACTTTTATGCGCATACAACAATGTGAATTGGTGACTCAGGTGACAAGATGTAAATGAATAGATCCCATTGATGATCCCAGTGGCTGCTGGGAAATGTAGTTTCCATTTCCATAATCCTGACACTATGGATATATACACAGCAAGCAATATAAGTAAAAAAAAATGTGTAGTATGTGTTTTAATTACATTTTTAGACCTATATAATGGTTGAAATAATGGCCATGCATTGGATTTTGCTAATTCCTTCTCTTCAGACTTCTGTTTCCTGATTTTTTTGACCCAGAAATGAAAATTGTGCAACAATAGAGCTGCTTAACCCCACCACCGCCATCACCTTTTACGCTAAAGGACAACTTGTTAAGCATTAATCATTGGAATCGGGAGCAAAGGATTATTTGGTGGGGTCAAAAAGGAGAGGCATCAGTTGCACTTGCTTTAGGTAGTCAAGTGAAGTAAAGTCAAGTTTATTTGTATAGCGCTTTTCACAACAGACATTGTCTCAAAGCAGCTTTACAGAATTTAACAGTTAAGGTGAATGGTGTGTATTTATCTCTGATGAGCAGCCGTGGCGACTGTGGGAGGAAAAACTCCCTTAGATGTTATGAGGAAGAAACCTTGAGAGGAACCAGACTCAAAAGGGGAACTCATCCTCATTTGGGTGACATCAAGAGTTTGATCATAAATCTTTCAACAATACAGAACACTGGAGAGTGAGGTAAAATCATATCTTAACAGTTAATTAATAAATAAATAGACAAACAAATAAATACTCTTAGAAAACTCTGTTAGAACAAGTATATGTATTATAACAAAAAAGAGAAAAGAAATGATGCAAAATGCAATTCATTTCAATGTAAATTAATGATAATATGAGGGGGTGTTAAAGTCAAACCGGGACGTTTAATGGTACAGGTATAAAAATGGATGCTAGCACGGTGGTACTACACGCAGCAGTAAGTGGCTAGAGTGTCCTATTACTGGTAGGCAGCGCATATGTCGTGGGCCAGTCGGGACCCTGTTATTTAAGATGCCAGACAACAGTGTTAGTACAGGGAACAGTGTGTGCTCAGTAGAGACGCTCAGCTGCAGTAAGACATTTGGATGTTAATCCTGTCCTAGGATGGTTCAGGCGTACTGACAAATCTAATGCCGAATCTTTCCAGGCGTTAGTTAAAACGCTGGGATAAGTTTATAAATGTAGCAGGGTACATTTGTCGTAATATAAATACAGTTTCCACTCCTTGGAATTTGTTCTTGTATTTTTTACCCTCTGATAAAAATAATTCTTTATTATTGTGTTCCAGTGACCTTACTGCTAAAAATAATTCAATCCTCCATTCCCCTCTGTCTCTTCTCAGGTGCTTTAACCGGGGATTTTCTGTCTGCTCATGATGATGAGGTCTCAGACAGTTGGAGCGCCCAGCTCATCCCACACCTTTCCTACAAAGCCCAGGCTGACCCGGAGGTGGACGGCTTGGCCGGTGAAGCTCCAGAGAGCTTAGCGTTCATCCGCCCGGCTCGCTCGCTCATCTCAGATGAGGTCCTCGAGGCTCTGCGCACCTCTGACAGGAAAGGCAGGGATGTGGTCGTGGGCTTGTCCAACGCTTGCTGCAAGTGGGGCTGCAGCAAGAGCGAGATCAGCTCTCTGTGCTAAAAACGGACTCTCCGGCTCAGATTGTCTATACACGTCGATCTCAGACTGTCGTGTCCGTGTCTGCCATGTTTGATGTTTTGGTTGGGATGGTATTTTTAAGTGGCCTAGTTTGAATACAGCAGCTGGGATGTAACGTATTAAAATGTATGCAAGTGTGGTGCCTCGTTCAACGAAAGTGTTTTTCTGTGAATTACACTCTGTCCTGTCTTGCTCTGATTGTCCCCAAATAAAAAGCTTTGTTTTGCAATACATTTTATTGTCATGTGATTGTGTTACAGGCGTGTGTGAGGATAATGGTGACACAACCAGGGAAAGAAAGTCACTTTGAGTTCTCCTTTTATGCTTTTATGGTCCATGGATGATCCAATCTTCACAAAGAACATTGCCCATTATCTGATAGATCTAAATTCCTATATGACCAAACAGGTTATAACTGACAGACGCAGTTTATGCTCTTATATTAAATCCAGGCAGTCAATCATGTTACATGTTATGACATGTTATGGAAATGATCGTGTCTCATGAGCAAACAAACAACTCTATTTCCCAGCAAACCCTGCGACCATGTGACATGGCTGACACGAACCGCAGTTTCAGTGGTGGATGAAGTACACAAACCATGTACTTAAGTAAAATTAGATATACACAAGGTAAAATATGACTCCAGTAAAAGTGCTCCCTTTAAACCTTCACGTGAATAAAAGTAAAAGAGTAAAAAGTATTTGCCTTCAAATGTTTGCTGTCCAAAGTACTATGATTTATTATTGTTGTTATAATGTCCTGTTATCATTTTTATCACAAGACACTTGCTTAATCAACTCAAGACAAGACAAAAAATAGACAAAATGTCTTAAGCTTAAAACAGTCATAGCAATCACATTAAAGCACTTATTTCTATAGCACATTCGGGACCGAATGCAAATTAAAACATCGCCTGTATTTCCAAAAGATATGTTTATTTTTTTTTAAATATTTCATTATACACATAACTTTTAAAGTTTCTGAGTTAAAATACTGAATGCGCAACTATGTCTCCATCTGCTGGTTTGATTACGAACTGCAGTCTTTCTGAACCATTTTCTTTTCAGAATTCTGACTGCAGTAAGGATTTTTAAATCAATATTCATAAACATATATTTCAGCATCCATAGTCATATTTCAGATTATATATACATAGTTATATGGCTGAATTCCGTCCTTCTGTACTTGCCTTTCGCTCTCTGTTTAGTACGCATGCGTTGGCAGGGAGGGAAAACAAATGTTGCCTATGTTGCGCATGCGCAATACAAACCAAACCCGGATATAGGACTTGACAGCGCTTCTGGCGTCACAAAACCGTAAACAAGAGAGGAACCGGAGCAGGAACCACGTTTAATTAATGAATTGACCTGGATTTCGAAACGGATTTATTCTGTTATGGAAGCGTCATGTGCAGGCAACGTGAATGAATTCGGCACCTGGAAGCACTGTGCAGTGGAAGAGGAGAACCGCAGGCCGGTTTGGGCCTTCAGCAGGGGACACCTGTGACCAGGAGGCGCTTCTTCTTGCACACCATCTTCACCACCAGCAGCAGCAGCAGCAGCAGCAGCATCATCATCATCATCCTCGGCGTTTTCACCGCCTCCTGGTGCTCATCTCTCCTCTCCTGGTGCTCTGCTCGCTGCTCGGGCTGGTGTTTGGGCGGCTGTGTGCGCTCCTAGCCTGGGTTTTGAAGCCCATCTGCCGCACGATGGCCACCAAGCCGAAGGAGTTTGGAGGTGGAGACCTCGATGCCACCGGAGATCTGATCAAGAAGCATCACAAGCAGGCGTTCGAGTTCATCTCAGTGGCGCTGCGCATCGACGAGGACGAGAAAGGTAGAGCGTTTCTTTTTCTTTCTCCTTCCCATTTTTCTCTTCTTTCCCCTTTCATTTTTCTTCCCCCCTTTCCTTCTACTTTCCCTTTATATCATTTTTCCATTTACTTCCCTATTTTCCTTTCCTTTTTCTTTCACCTATGACTTTTCCCTGTTCCTTCCCAACTTCCTTTCTTCCTCTTTTGCGTTGCTTCTCAATTTCCTTCATCTTTCCTTTCCTCTTGTCCTTCCCCTTTCTTTTTCTTTCCTTCCTCTTTTCCTTTCTTCCTTTCCTTTTCCCTTTTCTTGTCCTCTTTTTTTTCTTCTCCTTACCTTTCCATTTTCTTTCCCCTTTCCTTTTATTTTCCTTTCCTCTTTTTCTTCATGTTCCTTTCTTTTTTCCTCTTCGCTTCCCCATTTCCTTCCTCATCTCCCTTCCTCTTCTCCTTTTCTTTTCTCATCTCCCCCCCTCCCTTCCCTTTCCAAGGGCTGGACCTGGATGAAGTTCAGAAGATGAGAAAGACATGTTGGTTTAACCCTCAGCAGAAAGAGGCTGAGAGAAGCTGATTGGAGAAGTTTCCAGGTTGTTGTTTGGCTTTGATGATCTGCGTCACATAAACAGATTATCTTCAGGACACTGTAGATCTCGCAGAGCGTGGGCGAGACGATGCTGAGACGTCATCTCGATCCAGATGTTTCTCATGCTCGAAATTCCAAAGCGTAACTTTTAAAGTTACAGTTTTATTTTTGCCACCAGAACTGGAGACTCCTTCCAGAGGTGTGTTTTCTGTCCTTATGGTGATTCACTGTTTCTATAGTAACCCCTGTACACGCCCCCTGGAGCGACTGGCCTAGAAAACGAATGATCAGCGCTATCGATCGTCCCCATGACCTCTGTTATATAGTGCGTCCGGAAAGTGTTCACAGAGCTTCACTTTTTCCACGTTATGTTACAGCCTCATTCTGAAATGCATTCAATTCACTATTTTCCTCAAAGTTCTACAAACAAAACTCCGTAATGACATTAAAGTAGTGTGTTTAAAATCTTTGCAAAATTTATAAAAATAAATAAATAAATCACATGTACAGAAGTATCACAGCTTTTGCTCAATACTTTGTTGAAGCTTCTTTGGTACCAATTACAGCCTCAAGTCTTTTAGAGTTTGATGCAACAAGCTTGGCACCAATTTTTGGGCAGTTTCTCCACATTATTTTTTTCTACAGAAACCCTCAAGCTCCATCAGGTTGGATAGGGAGCATCAGTGCACAGGCATTTCCAGGTTTCTCCAGAGATGTTCAATCAGGTTTAAGTCTGGGCTCTGGCTGGGCCACTCAAGGACATTCACAGAGTCGCCCTGTAGACACTCCTTTTGTTATCTTGGCTGTGTGCTAAGGGTCGTTGTCCTGTTGGAAGTTGAACTGTCGCCCCAATCTGAAGTCCAGAGCGCTCTGGAGCAGGTTTTCATTAAGGTCGTCTCTGTACATTACTACATTAATCTTCCCTCGATCCTGACACAGTGTTCCAGTTCCTGCTGCTAAAAAACATCCCCACAGCATGATGCTGCCACCACCATGCTTCACTGTAGGGATGGTATAGGCCAGGTGATGAACGGTGCCTGGTTTTCCTCCAGACGTGACGCTTAGCATTAAGAGTTCAATCTTTGTTTCTCTTGACAGAGTCCTTCAGGTGCCTTTTGGCAAACTCCAGACAGGCTGTCATGTGCCTTTTTACTGAGGAGTGGCTTCCGTCTGGCCACTCTACCATACAGGCCTGATTGGTGGAGTGCTGCAGAAATGGTTGTTCTTCTGGAAGGTTCTCCTCTCTCAACCAAGAAACAATGGACCTCTTTCAGAGTGACTATCGGGTTCTTGGTCACCTCCCTGACTAAAGCCCTTCTGCCAGATTGCTCAGTTTGGCCGGGTGGCTCACTCTAGGAAGCGTCCTGGTGGTTCCAAACCTCTTCCATATACAGATGATTGAGGCCACTGTGCTCATGACCTTCAATGCTGCCAAAATGTTTCTGTTCTCTACCCCAGATCTGTGCCTCGATACAATCCTGTGTTCCTTGGACTTCTTGTCTTGGTTTGTGCTCATGCTGTTAACTGTGTGACCTCATATAGACGGGTGTGTCTAAAGTGTGGAAAAGTGAAGCTCTGTGAACACGTTACCGGATCTCCTGTACTATCAGCTAATGCTGTGTCTGATCTCCACTTCTCCAACTCTGATTGAGGATAAACCAGGACACAATCTGGAACATCATCAGTGTGCTTTGGTGTTCATGTCCTGGATGAATTACCCCAAAGTACCTCACTCTCTTTGCGCATCTAATCTGGAAGTGGCTTTCTAACACAAATTAATGTGAATTTAATTCAATTCCATTATCAAGCACCAAATTTGATATCATGTAATGAAAACAAAAGCACCAATATGCCCCTGGAAATGGTGGAAAAAATTAGGTGGTATTGCAATAGTACTGTTCCAATGCTGTGTGTGTGTGTGTGTGTGTGTGTGTGTGTGTGTGTGTGTGTGTGTGTGTGTGTGTTTTCTAGGTCACAAAGATCAGGCGGTGCAGTGGTATCGTAAGGGCATCGCAGAGCTGGAGAAAGGCATCTGCATTGAAGTCACTGGCACCGGTGAGTCAGCATTTTTCATCGTCTCTCCATCACTTTGTCATCTACTCCATCACCTCTATATCTCTGTCACCTGTCCATCACTTCTCCATCACCTCTCTATCTTTTCATCACTTCTCCATCACCTCTCTATCTTTTCATCACCTCAGTCTCGTTATCGCCTCTCCATCAGTCACCTACCTGTCATATCTGAATCTCTCCATCACCTCTAAATCTCTCTGTCATCTTTTCCTCACCTCTCCGTTTGTGTCCTACATATAAACTTCCCACTTGTTTGTTGTGTGTGTCGCCCTCCAGGAGAGAAAGCAGACCGAGCCAGACGGCTACAGGACAAAATGAACACCAACCTGATTATGGCCACGGAGCGTCTGCAGCTGCTGGGTGAGCATGGGAGCTTGCGCATTACCCAGAATTCCCTTTAAACCTCCGATCAGCAGTTTGGTGACACTGAGTCAGACATGTGACGACTCACTGGTGTCGTACTTCTCTAAAGATAT
>NC_060907.1:5125991-5160991 GCF_014805685.1 Silurus meridionalis
AAGGATGCTGCACTGGGACCCATACGAGGTGAGATGAAGGAGAAGAAACGTTTGTGTATTTATTCAGTGTGAAATCTCATCACTCTGATCTCTGCATGTTTTCAGAACTTCGTCCAGAGCAAGTGAGGAACATGGCAGCAAAAGAGGTACAGCTTATTTGTGTTAAGAATGTATTATAATTAATAGCGGGGGTGTGTATCGTCTTCTTAGATGATTAATGAGCTTGTGAATGACTCTGAGTGATGTGGTGATTCAGATATTGTACAGATGTGTTTAAGGAGTTAGAGGTTAAGTAAGGAGTGGGCAATAATGCTGGTAGTTACAGAGGCCACGCCTCCTTCACCAAGACTGACACACAGAGGCCACGCCTCCTTCACCAAGACTGACACACAGAGGCCACGCCTCCTTCACCGAGCCTGACACACAGAGAACACGCCTACTTTACAGAGAACGACACTCACACAGGCCACACCTCCTTTACTGAGACTGACACGGGCCACGCCTCCTTCACTGAGACTGACACATAGAGGACATGCCCCCTTTCCTGAGACTGACACACAGAGGACACGCCCCCTTCACTGAAACTGACACACAGAGGCCATGCCTTCTTCACTGAGACTGCCACACAGAGGCCACGCCTCCTTCACTGAGACTGACACACAGAGGACACACACCCTTCACTGAGACTGACACACAGAGGACACGCCTCCTTCAGTGAGACTGACACACAGAGGACACGCCTCCTTCACTGAATCTGACACACAGAGGCCACGCTTTCTTCAGTGAGACTGACACTCAGAGGACACGCCTCCTTCAGTGAGACTGACGAACAGAGGCCACGCCTCCTTCACTGAGACTGACACATCTTTGTTTCTTTGTCCCTCATTAGGTGAGGAACATCCTAGTCTCGGATTTCATCGAGTCGCTGAAGAAGATCAAGAAGAGCGTTAGTCCTCAGACTCTGGAGCAGTACGCACGCTGGAATCGGGAGTATGGAGACACCACTGCTGTATGACACACACTCCTCCTCTGACCTCTGGACTGTGACACTGTTGGACACACTGTTGAACGAGAGCTTGATCGAGGACATTAGTGATTTGGGAGACGTCTTTCATGACGACACGTTTGCTTCTTTAATTATACATCACACAACTTCTGCTATTTTGTTTGACTGTGAATGCAGACTCGAAACAAGAACCAGTCCTGAACCTGAACCACCAGAAGCTCGGCTTTCGGTTAACTCTCGAAATATGACTGAACATTTAGTTTCTGTTAGTGACAGTTATAATGACTTTAAACCCAGTGATATGAGACGTTACTATTCTTTAATTTATTTGATCAGTGTGCGCGCCGCTAACGTTACGGGTAAACCTTCTACGGCTCTTATTAGCCCCACCCCCAAAGATCCATCTGGTGGTTCTCCAGTGCTTCTGTGCCTTAGATTTTTCGCAGTGTCTTGACACGAACATCAGGCTGGAGACGTGTACTGTAGCAGAGACCGTCCCTGATCTCAGCGCCGGTGTGCTTTTGTTTTTCAGAATAATATAAAATCAGTAACCTGGCCAAAAAAAAAAAATCTTACTCAACTTTTGGTATGGAACTGTATGAAAAAGTCCTGTATTTAAAGCAATAAGTTCTGCCAAAATCATGTCAGATAAGACCTGCGCTGTTTAAAGGGTGTAGTATTTATTGTAAGAGACAGAATCCTACGTATTCCTCAAGAACAAAAAAAAAAGAAATTTTGTGATGCTTTTCATCCGTTTGAATGTTCCTGCAATGTCACTTACTTACCCATAGGGGGCAGCAGATGCACAGGAAACGTCAACGGCAATACAAAATAAAGCATGAAATTGAACATGAATTATTGTTATATTGCAGATTTTTGAATGATTTTTGTGTGTATATTGATTATTTTGTCATTCATGTTAAGGCTTCTTAATTCATGTGAAATATAATACATATTGTACACCTATTGTTCAGACATGAAGCATTTGTATAAAGTATATTCGGTATAAAAATAAGAAATCAGGACTTGAACACTCCTTCGATTAAAAAAACAAAACATTTTATGAATCATAAAAGTAGATTTAATTAGAATAAATTTCGGAAAATCATTCAAGAGCCTTATTGTTCATTTCAGGACTATTTGCTTGAAATATCTTTGCTTTATTCACACTATTTTGAATGAATTGTGAATTAATTGCAAAATGGTTTTAATAATTGTGTTTATTTCTCGAGTAAAAACGGACACTTAGTGGCAGTTTGAACCCAATCGGTTGCTCAACGAAGCGGCTAAATGTGAGAACTCAAAATTTTGTTTACTTCGACGTTAATGGTAAAATTATATTCAGAATTATTATTCTAATAATTAATTAGCTTGATAATGGTGTACAGAGTTTGCTAGATCTCGAGCCTATAAATAAATAAATAACCAATTTAGCATATTAGTTGTTTTTTATCACTTTTTTTTTTTGTCCAGTTTTTACACACAAACATTAGCCAAAGCTAAAGAGAAATTGCATCACACTGCATTAAAAAATATTCTTAACTGTATAAAATTCTTTAGTTAGTAATTAAAGGTTGCTGGTTGGTAAGAACTAGTTATGAGGCCCTGAGTTTACATAAATTACATTGAAATATAAAATGTATGAAAAATCCCTTGGTGTTCAGATTGAGATGATGTGTAACACACATGGCTGAGAGCAGTAAGATTTTAACCTTAATAAAATAAAAAAAGGCTAAAATGCTGGATGGCATATTGCACTTTAATTTCTGAAAACAATTTCTGTAACAGTCGACACACTGCCTTTCCCTACACAGATGTTTGTTTAAGAACTAAGTTGGACTCAGCATTCCTGCTCTTTTCTAAGTGTTATGAGGTGAAGCTGCAGCAGATCCTGGATCAGTAACATTCAAACAGTAGACCTTCATAATTCAGTCAAGCTCCAACCTCCAAGCTTCACAGTTTACATTCAAAATTAGTGCATGGGACATGTAATGCAAAAAGTGCATCAAAACTAATGGACACGCACCTACACACACACACACTGTAACAGGCCTGAGTTGGATTACGGATTCAATAAAGGATAGGAAGATCTGTGTAATTTGGTTTGTGTGTTGTGTGTTTGTGATCTCAGTGGTCCAGGATGCGCAAGTTCCCGGAGACTATCTTGTTTTCCAGCATCGCTCCGGCTGGAATGTCGATCCGGTCTCCGTGATTAGCGATGATGATCACTGTGCCCTGAAACGCAGAAGAAACCATTATGAAACCCCATATTTTTCCATATCCAAATGTTTTTCTAGTTCCTTCTTACAGTCTATTCCATCTAACCATCATCCATCCATAACCTGGCTCTAAAGAGTACGTATCTCCATACATTCATCCACCCAAAAGAATCTATCACCAGACATCCTTCTCCCTCTTCCTTCAGAAATCCATAACTATTCTTTCAACACAATCCATCCATCTCTCTCTATCTCCAGCAAACATTAATCCGTTTATCTACATTCAACCATTGATCATCTACGTTCACCACTCATCGCAATCCATATTCATCTCTTTCCTTCTACATCCATTCTTCCAGCTCCACCCAACCACCCATTTCTAGCCATCTTCATCCACCTTCCCCCATCTTTTTTTACCTTCAGAGTGACCTGCTTGCCGAAAGTCACATCTCCAGACACGGTGAGGTGATCGAGCTCCAGCATGTCCGGGATGCTCTCAAACCTCCTCAGGAAGTCCTGCACCTACACCACACACACAATAACTCACTCAATTAAACACTTCTGTATTGATCTATTGAGGTATCTGCTGGTCAGGTTACTGACTTTGGACAGTCATTTATTAGCCAGTTGGACTTAGAGTTTAAACACTGCATAACCTCGGCTGTGGTGCGTTTTATGGTGCAACAAGTGCAAAGGTTGAAATCTGATCAAACAACTTTGAACAACACATTAACCGGACATGAGCGTTTTGGGTCCAGCTCGTATCTAGGGATTGGTGATATTAAAGAAAAGAATTTTATCTCGATATTTTTTGCCGATAATCAGACGATATTTCACACAATTCAAAAATGTTTTTGTAAATTTCTCCTATTGTACCAGCGTCCTTTTACAAAGTCTATAGGATGCTGATTCATTGAAAGAACACATTGAAGGACAAAATATCTAATATTTAAAACTGAAGCATTCTAAAACGCTTAACGTGAAAAACGCTTACTGTGGCTTAATGCATTAAGACAGCCTTTTTTAAAAGACCAAACTCTGTAAACACGGTCATAACCAGGGTTTTCCGTGGGGTCTTAAAAAGTCTAATTTAAAAATCCAAATTTCTTAAATTTGCTATTTTAGGTCTTAAATCGTTCTTAATTTTCAGATGTTTATGTCGTCGTTCTTTCTTTCGATCGTCCAAATAGAATTCGCTGTATTACCACTACAAATGAGACCAACATGCAACAGCCAATCAGATTGCTGTTATTGGAGCGAATCGCTCTCGGATTGTACCAATGGATTTTATTTTTCAGCTGTGGGGAAGTGCAAGTTTAGCGATACTTGGCTTGAAAAATGTTTTTTTTATTTTAGGGCCAGTTGAGATGTAGTGATATACAGTGGGTCTTAAATTAATTCCTAACGGTCCTAAAAAGGTCTTAAACGATAAAAAATTTTATGTGGTAAAACCTGCAGAAACACTGATAATAAAGCGTACTATGTACAGACAAGCACATGATTCCAGAAAACGTACGCTTAACGCGTTTAATTAGCTTAGTGTGGATTTAATGGGATAAGACGATGTTTTGAAAGGACCAAACTCAACCAAATTGCTTGTCTGTACATAGTAGGCTTTATTATTAATGTGTTTCCTGAGTTTGTCCTTTTAAAAACGTTGTCTTTTCCACGTTAAGCGTTTTTCACATTAAGCGTTTTAAAATGTTCCGTGACAAAATCACTGCTGCATGTAGTAAATTCGTGAACACGTTATGCAGCATTTTGATTGTTTACTGAAAATAAGATATAAAAAAAAATGATTTTGCATATCGTTAAAACAACTCCGATATTATCGCACACCCCTACTCATCAGTTTTACACCAACGCCAGTCACCCAGTTACCTTGGTGAAGGAGCTTCCCAGTTTGATGTGCGGTGTGGTGGGAAACTCTCTCTTTGCACTCATCGTGAGAGAGCCTGCGTCCAAGCTGTACAGGTTGGACATAACCAGCAGCAGATCGGAGGTGGTCTTGACTGGGAGGAAGCGACTGCGTGGGACGTTGATGCCCAGGGCGTTGTCGAAGCTCTTGATGGCGGCGCCGACGGCTGTTTCCAGCTGGATCACGTTAAGACCACCGTCCAGAGTCTGGAAACACAGCACGGTGTTTAGCACTTTAGCACACCAAAGGCAACTTCTAGGGGTGTAACGGTACACAAAATTCACAATCTGGTATGTACCTCGGTTTTTAAGTCACGGTTTGGTTCAATTTCGGTACATTTAAGGGGGAAATGCAAAACAAAATTGCTTGTCGTTTTTTTAATAATTGCAGTTTATTATTAAATAATAATTATTTGTGATATTATAACCGCCTGCTTGGTCAAATAATATATACAATTACAACTAATTATAATTTTTTTTTTTTTATGAAACTAGAATAAATCAAATTAATGTAATACACTTATTTTTATTAAATTGAGTGATTGATTAAATTGGCAAATTAAACTGATTAAATAAAATTAAATAAATGAAAAAATTTAATTCAATTGTTTACATTTGTTAGATCTGATTTTGGAAAATACAGATGTGTAGATACGTGTGTCTGCGTGTTTTAGATTTTTTAATGATATGATCTATTTAACTGTTCTACTTATTTCAGCACACTTTTACAAATGTCTTCATTCCTTCCATCCTTCATTCATTCACTCCCTTAATATGAAGAATTGTAAGGATTTTTTTATTTTGAAGAGAAATTCTTGAACCTGTACATACAAGGCTAAAGAATCCATATCACTAGAATGTCATAAAAACGGATCACACACACACACACACACACACACACACACACACTACAAATCGTATTTCCAGTACACAGTGAGTAACAACAGTGACACTGCGCTAACTCTAGTTTCTTTTATATACCCCTGGCATTGTGTAAGTTTTCAAGTTTAATAATAATAATAATAATAAACTGTGACACTGTGCTCAAAGTGCAAGACGGCAACTAAACAACTTGCGGTCCGCCACTTAATATGTTCCTAATGGAATTTAGAATTTAATAATGTTCCGCACATAAACACGTTTGCATTTGGTATAGGAACACGTGAACTGTTTCACACCTACCAACTTCTACCATGTTTTAGGCAGTGAAAGAAAACCCGGAGAAAACCCACAGAGGCAAAACATTCAAAACTCTACAAAGACAATGTGAGGTGGCAACGCTGCTGTTTGCATTGATGTCATTAAATTATGCAAACGTTTTTCACCTTGGGGTTAATGATGATCTCGAGGTCCATTGCGTTCTGCTCGTGAAGTCTCTTGATAGCAGGCAGGCTGATCCACAGGTTGTTGGTGTTGAATATCTTGAACTTGGTGACCGACTTGAACTCATCGACGTGAGCTTTTGGAACCTGGGCAATCTCCAACAACATAAGCTTATTGTCGTACTGAATCAGAGTCCCACCCTGATAGAGAAACACAACACACATTCACACACGTATCCTGTTGAAGCCGGTAAAAACTGACTAACACTTACACTCTCCAGGTCCTGGACCTCACCTTGACGTCAGCACGGGTCTTATCGGTGACCTCCATGACAAACTCGCAGCGCTTGTCGGCCGGTTGGCTCATCAGGTGGTTGAGGATGTGCAGGTCGACCGTGGCACCCAGGTTATCGATGTTGGACACAAAGATGTACTCCTTGCCCTCAGCGATGAGCTGATCCAGCAGGCCAGAATTATAGAAACTGGTGTAGATGTCTCCATGGCCTGGAGGGTACCATGCCTCCATGTTTTCCCCAGTCAGACCCATGTTGGTCGCCACTGGCAACAAGGACTCCTTATTTATCCTGGGATATCTGCACAGAGATACAATTATCAATTACAGTAGCTTAGTGGTAAAGGCAATGGACTTTGGATCAGAAGATCATGAATTCAAATACCAGCCATGTCAAGCTGCTACTTGGGCCCCTGAGCAAGGACCTTTCCTCCATAGCTGCTTTAGTATGAATGAGATACATGTAAATCGATCTGGAATGTACATGTGTATCTCTGTGTGTGTGTGTGTGTGTGTGTGTGTGTGTACCTGCTCTGGTTGAAGGTGTGTATTTTGACGCGATGGTGAGTGTATTTCTGCAGGATTTTCTTGGTGTCTTCATCAGTGTTAAAGCTGTTCATTAGGACCAGAGGGACATCAGCATTGTAGGTCTTATTCAGGTGCTGCACACAAAGTGGTCAGGAATTAAACTTTCCATGTCTAGGGTACGTTATACTTCCAGAAAACATCTAGATTTCAAAAGGCTGTCTCAGAGTTAAATCACTGTGTCACTGTGCTGGAGCTTGAGTGTGATCCTCATTTGCCTACAGTATAGAGATGAGAAATCCGAATCCTTCTAAATCACTTAATAGACGGATTCGAGTCTTTTGAGTCCCTTGAGTCAATAGGGATTCTGTCTGCTTTTGCCATGGAATTCCAACAGAGGGCACTCACCGAATCATTAGAATTCACCAAATCCGTGCACATGAATCCCACTCAAATCCAAAAGGTGGATCAGCCAGGACACATATAGGACTCAGGAAAGTGAGTCTCTTGTGTTTCTGACCATAGAGGAAATTTCCTGAACGACTGGGTCAGTACTTGTTACCAACAACTTAGAACAACTAAATGGTGTAATTTACAATTTGTGTTATATATGTTGTTGGTAACAAGATAACCAAGGACTCAAGTGATCCGAGTAAATGAAGAGAAGGATTCATGAATCCCGAGTCATATAAAAGATTGTGTAATTCAAACCGAAATTGCTAGTCTCTTCTAAAGATCCAAAGTTTCTGTGTGAGAATTAACCCCTGTATATATGTGTGTGTGTGTTGAATGAGTGTACCTCTATTTGCTGCACGGTCAGGTCTAGGAAAGTGTTCTCATTGCGAACGCTGATCAGACTCTTTGGGCCTTTGCAGCCCATGCTGGTGCCCAGACCTCCGTTCAGCTTCACCACAGCCAGTTTGTTTAGACTCGCAGCTACACCCTGCGGTAACGGCTTAGACTGGATCTTCTCATACCGCTGGATCTGAGTCAGAAACACCAAGATTGACTTACTGCATCAGTACGACCAAAAAATTTGCTGCACAATATTGATTAAAAAAACATTTAACACTAATTTTTAACTTAATCCAGAGAGAGGCAACAATGAATAATGTATTCATACAACCTCAGTCTAAAAGAAGTTGGGACACTGTGTAAACTGTACATAAAAACAGAATGCAATGATATGCAAATCTCATAAATTAATATTTTATTCACAATAAAACATAAAAAAAAAATTAAATGTTTAAAATGTACTGCGGGAAACTGTTCTGTAGTCAGAAGAATCTAAATTTAAATTTCTTTTAAGAAACCATGGACACCACATCCTCTGGACTAAAGAGAAGAGGGACCATTTGACCTATCAGCTCTCAGTTCAAAAATCCGCATCTCTGAAGGAATAGGAGTGCTTTAGTTTCTGTGGAATGGGCAGCTTGCACATTTGAAAAAGCTCCATCAATGTTGAATGGTATATATATACACACAGGTTTTTCATTTTTCAGGGAAGGCCTTTTATATTTGAGCAAAACAATGCTAACTGCATACTGCATCTATTACATTAGCATAGCAATACAATAGCAATTTCATAGTAGAAGAGTCTGGGTGCTGAACGGGCCTGTCTGCAGTCTAGACCTTTCACCATTTAAAAACATTTGGCGCATCATAAAATGAAAAATACAACAAAGGACACCCAGAACTGTTGAGCAGCTAGAATCCTGTATCAGACACATATGGGACAACATTCCTCTCCCAAAACCTCAGCAACTGGTCTCCACAGTTTCCAGATGCATATGGAAAGACGACGTGATGCTACACAGTTGTAAACATGCCCCTGTCCCAACTTTTTTTGAGACATGTTACAGCCATCAATTTCAAAATGACCTTATTTTTCCCTTAAAATTGTACATATTCTCAGTTTTAACATTTGATTTTTTTTTATTGTGAATAGAATTAGAATTTATGAGATTTGCAAATCATTGCATCCTGTTTTTATTTACATTTTGCAATGTTCCAACTTATTTAGAAAATATGGTTGTATATCATTACACAGAAAGAAGTACTTTTTTATATCTTAAAAAAATCTTTTAAACCTATTGGTAAATCAAATTCCTGGTGACTCAATTTTCTGACTTTTAATTTGAGCTATTTTATATTGGTCTTTCCAAGGAAATATTTATTATTCCTTCCAAAGAAAAAAAAGAAAAAAAAAAACATGATTGTACAGGGAATAAAAGAAAGAATTTGACATACATTTGTTTCTCAGGCTTTTTAATCGGAATCAGTAAAATGTATAAATCTGGTGAATGTGTGTATGAACGTGGCTCATTTCTGTTACAATTCGCGACCTCGTGCGAGTGCCAACCAACGGGAGAAAAGAAATAGTGAATGGGCAACAAGATGGTGGAAGGAAGGAATGAACACACACACACACACACACACACACACACACACACACACACACACACACACACACACACACACACACACAAACACTTCTAAGGGTTGCGCCATAGTGGGAAATCTTGCCATGGCTGTACTTATAGATTAGCACATGAGCAGAGCTACATGAGCAAAGATGTCCACCTGCACAAAGCATGATCGTGACTACACATCCAAGCAATGCATATTCATATGCAGTGGTGGAGAATGCACACAAACCATGTACCTGAGTAAAAGTAGAGATACACTCAGTAAAACATTCCTCCGGTAAAAGTGCTCTCTTTAAATTTTCACTTGAGTAAAAGTACTATGATTTTTTTTATGGCTATAATGTTCCTATGATAATTTTTCTCACAAGACTTTTGCTTAATCAACTCAGTTTATGTAAAAAGACTCTAATGTTATCTATTTATAGAATAAATGAATATTAGAAAGTTTATGAGCTGATTGATATCTTATAAAAATGTTCATGAGCCGAAAACCTTCTTTTCAACTATTCAAAAAATCTCATAAATGAGGTCACGTGTGTTGTGGCGAGTTTGAATCTTGAGTTTCTTCATCATTTATTCCTCTCTAAATGTTCTGCTTGCTGTTGAACTGATGCTAAACTGTATGTTGGTGTTTAGTAGATACACCAAGCTCCAATCAAAACAAGTTTAAAACAGCGTACGTTCGACACTGATTGGTGGATTGCTGTGTGTTTTACCAGTTCATTTTTTATCCTAATAATTGAAATTAAACAACTGATTTTGCAAAATGTAGTGCTAAATGTAAGAGAATTTACTTTAAAATGTGATGAAGTTAAAGTAAAATTCTCCCCAAATGGAAATACTTCAGCAAGGTACAGATATGCGAAAAACTACAGTACAGTAACGAAATACATGTACTTACATACCGTTATATTCAGACATATCTAGGTTTATACAGACATGCTTGGGTTAAAGGTCAACACATCCAATGTGACTGTGTAAAGTTCAGTGGAGATCGGGTTTCAAATTCCTCTCAGCTCACGAACGCACCCTGTACCATCCTATGACTCAGACGAGACCTTCATCCAGACAGCACACATGGCCGCGTACACGTACGCAAACACTAAAACAAACAATGCTATATCGCTTGTTAATTATTGTAATCTGAGTCTTCACAATATCGATATCGAAGCTTTTTATCGAGTTCTGTTACCAATTTTTTTACTAGCCTTAGAGAAAGCTAAAACAATACCACATCTCATATCTGTATCGTTTGACTTTTCAAGCACGACATTATAAAAATCAGTAGAGGACACATTTGTTCTATACTGTTTTTGACGTAGCAAAAATGAACGCTTGCCGCCCACCCGATACGACCCGCCGCCTCATTATCGAGCCGTATCAGGTACATTAGATCAGGGGAAGTGGCTGGACGTCTGATTCATTATTAGCTCCTTTAGGTCTAGTAACCCGAGGCTGAACAACTGGTGCCCAGATGAAAGAAATG
Source organism: Silurus meridionalis (assembly GCF_014805685.1). Classification (NCBI taxonomy): domain Eukaryota; kingdom Metazoa; phylum Chordata; class Actinopteri; order Siluriformes; family Siluridae; genus Silurus; species Silurus meridionalis. The sequence goes on from NC_060907.1 coordinate 5,137,188, forward strand.
TCAGCTATAATCCAAGAGCCCTAGTTCTCTTTTCCTGTCCAAGTCACTGTGTCTCTGTGGCTGAATGCTGCAGGGGTCAGGCTATTGATAGTCCAGCATTCTGAGCGAGGATATTAGTGGAGCACTCAAGGCTGTTTTTAGAAACACAGGGAGGCAGCTGATACACACTTCGGAAACAGAGACGCAGTTTGTGTCCAAATCCAGAGTCACTGTATTGTCTCCCACACATACAGAGTTACAGTTACCCTGCCATAGGTCTTCATATATACTAATTTTACTCTTTAGCAATCAATACTACATTTTTACACACAATTACACACAGGTTTTTCACTTATGTGTCCATGCACTACTAAGGCAACTCTGTTCTAAAGGGGTGTGGGGGTCAGAACAAATAATGTCAGATGTTTTCATATCCTAGAAATTATTCTGTGGTTATAAAAATTCCAGTAGTTGAAAGTAAATAAAAGCATCTATACTCTATATAGAAATATGTCATATCCATTCCAGTAGTATAAGTGAGTATAGCAAAAAATGTAAAAAATATATAATAATGTAATAAAACATTAATAGGAGAATACAGTTAATGATGTAAATTTCAAATAGCAAAAAAGTTATGTAATAAAATGGATGTAGTAAAATTTTTAGGAGCAAACAGTTTATGTAGTAAATGTTCTAACTAAAGATCTTATGTAGGAAAATATCTAGCAGTTAAAAGTATGTAGTAAACATTTTAGTAGTAAACATTTGATGCTGTAAAAGTTCTAGTAGTAAACATTTTATGCAGTGAACGTTTTACTAGTAAACATTTAATGTTGTAAAAATTTTACAATTTTTCTGTACAACCCCAATTCCCTAAAAATACTGGGACAAAGTAAAGTTGTGTAAAATATTAATAAAAACAGAATTCAATGATTTATGAGATATTAACATTTTACAAACCTATATTTTTATTCACAATAGAACATAGAAAACCTCAAAAGTTTCAACTGAGCTGTTCTTTTTCTTTTTGGCTTTTTTTGCCCTGAGACCTGTTGTCGACCATCAAACGCAAAATGACTCTCCTTTCCTTTACATTTTCTCAGTGTAAAACCTTTGATATGTTTTTTCTGTTTAATTGTAAATATAATACAGCCTAATGAATTTGTCGCATTCTGTTTTTTATTTACATTCAATTCTGGTAGTAAAAAAAGAAAAATTTCTAGTAGAAAACATCTTATACAGTAAATTTCAAGCAGTAAACATTGTCTATAAAAATCTTAATAAAGTATTAAATGTTCTTGTAGAAAAATTGTACATGAGAAAGCTAATTTGAATAGAAAGGAAGTTTTAGAAGTTAAATCCATGCAGTACAAATGTAATTTGTAAAAGTTCATATCATGAAAAATTCATGTAGTAATAATTTATATAGTGGAAATTCAAATGGTAAGCAATGGAGTGCATTTCAGTAAAGTATTTCACAGCAGATTAAACCTATTAAAGCGTTCACTTTAACCCGGGCTGGATTTGATCGATCTCAGCCCTGACCACATCTGTATTTGGCAGACACCTTACATTTATCTCATTCATACAACTGAGTAGCTTTGGGGTCAAGGGCCTTGTTTAGGGGCCCAAATGTGGCAGGATGGTGTGGCTCACATATGAACTCACAACCTTCTGACCCAAAGTTGAATGAATTTGGTCTGTCTCAAATTTAAAATTTGAATGATTGTGTGGTGCGTGTTTCTCACCAAGTCCTCAGGAGGTCTGTTGATCTTGGGCCATTCCACAGAGGGACCCTTCACCTGAAGAAACCTGTGAAACAGCTGCTTAAACCCCTCAAAATCTTTTCTGGACACCTGACAAAAAGCACACAGACGTTATAATTTCCTCTGATATTAGAAATCAACTCTTTTAGATCGAACACATCATCTAGAAATAAACTGGTGATATTGGAAGCCAGATTGGTTCTGCACTGAAGATTCATTCTCACACTTATGTATTATGTTCTAGTAATTAAGAGCATCACCTTTTGACCTCCAACCTAATGGCTTTACGCATGCAGGGTTGGATGAGAAAGGTGTAATTAAGCGATTCAGGATCTCTCAGGAGACCAAACAGTTCAATTACAGCTCTTGATGCTGTTGGAGGAGCAATTGTTGGAACACTGGGTCACCTGTGGGTCACCTGTGCAGATCTCTAATCACACTCGCTACGTTCATACTACTTAAATATTTATTTTAAGAAATTAGTTTGTTTTCCAAAACTCCAGACAGGAAATGTGTGCACACAGAAACAGCAAACTCTTCTCGAGCCTTTACCCGAGTAAGAAAGCAAACAAATGGCAGTGTAAACAAAGTCTTTACACAAAGACAGAACCATTTGTGAAGAGAATAAGAAGTTCCACACTGGTACCAAAATGTACGGCGATAATCAAGCCTTGATTTTTGCCGACATTGGGACCGCGCCTTCACCTGGTATATAACTATGTTTGTGACAAATGAAAATCTAGAAATTCTAACACCTTTTTCCAGTCTCACTGATGGCTGTCAATCAAGTGTGCTCATTAGAATACCAGCCCACACCCACTCGAAATGTTATCACCACCTTCCCTGGAATCTGTAGATGCTGAAGGTTCAAATAGGCCCAGGAAAGTTTGTAAAAAAAAAAAAAACAACAACTTCCAGTTGATGAAATGATAAATTGTTGTAATGCACTTTTCTGAGGTGGTCGCAGGTTCCCTGGTATATGATTTGATTTTTTTCAACATTGAAAGAAGTCTTTAAGTTCAAACCAAATGTGTAATATTAATTTATTCAATTAGACTTTTATAAAAATCTAAATACTTTTTATACTTTTCCCACTTTTAGTTAATTTAGATACAGTACTTTCTTCAGGATACATATCCTATATAGAAAAACTTTGGTCATGTGATATTTTGGTCACTTTCTAGATTTAAATGAGAAAAAAAAAGCCAGAGATTACAGTGGACTGAATTCCGTCTTAAACTTCCAGGAAATCAGTTGTCACGTAGTCACGTGATCCGGTCTTCCTTCCCGCCTGCTTATCCTGTGCCTTCTCAGATAACTGCAGTGTCCTTCAGTTCATAACCTTCTCTTGAATTTTCCTCTATAAATTTCCAGCCTGCACATTCAGGACCCCGGTGTAAATTTGTGCAACGCGAGGAACGTAAACGATCAGACTTCCAAAGAAGAGTAACAAACTGTTTACAAAGTCCTACCTCAGCTTCTGCTCCCTTGCAAGTGGAGAGCAGATTTTCGAGCTCCTTGTGTATGGATTTTTCATGTTGCTGCCTGAGCTTTTCCTGAAACTCCGTCATCGCACCGTTCAGGCCACCTCGACTTAGTTCTACATGCCAAAAACAAAAACAGACGAATGAAGTATGAAGGGAATAATCAATCATTTTAAATAATCCATAATCAAGCATGGTATTTGCAGGCATTAATACCAATCCTTCACTTGGTTTTCATTAGGGGTCCAAGCACCAAAGATCCCGAAGCATTTTAGGAACTGTTTTCTTTTTTTGCTACAATCTGAACAAGGTGAACACAATCGATACTACCAATATCGACACTAAGAACTCAAAATTCACCCCAAATCACTTAAAATAAGTTTGTTTAACAGATTGAAGGATTTTTTTTGCAATAACTTAAGGAAAAATTATTTTTGGTTTCAATAAAATGTTTTAAAAATGAATTTTCTTTAAAATACAACTTACTGAAAACACCTTGGTTTGAATTCCATCTGTCACTGGTGTCTGGACTCAAGGGGTCCAAGCACCAGACATGCAGGGGATTTAGTGATTTGGTAATAATTACAGTCTAAGCAAGGCAAGTAAATTCTTACTCATTTGTTATTTTCTTGCCATCATTCCTCTAAGGTAATCATTAGGACAGAATTCACCACTAAACAATTAAAAATTTTATAATTTTTTTGTCTTAAAAAAAACAAACAAAAAATTATTCAATTATACAACTTGAGCTCCCTTCATAATATAATTGCCTGAAAATCTGCTGATATGAATTTAAATTTAGACTGGTGAAGTCACAATGAGCTTCACAGCTGACCAATCAGCAGCTTCCCTTCAAACATTTCCCTCTTTCACACTCTGTACATTCTGTCTTTTTCTCCTGACATCCTTTCATCGTTGATTTAGCTCGTGAAAAAATCTTCTCACCATTTGTCGATTGTGTCCAGAGCAAACTGATATCCATAACCGTTTTTTTTTTTTTGCCAATGACCTCCAAACGAATTTGACAGTGATGATTTCGGTGGCGTTTTTGTCGCTTTGAAACCAAACTTGGGTTTAATGCCCTAAAGCGTCACATGGGTGATGATCTCACCATCCTACAAAGTCCAACTTTCACAGGAACAGTTATATAATGGAAAACAGATGCAGGAACTCAACCAAGGTATGGAGAGCATCTGGGTTTGTATTTGTAACCAAACAGTATACCAGCTAGTGAACAAATACAAACAGACCCATATTGTAAAAAACACTATATTACAATTTAGGGAATTTTAAGATTGCAGTGGATGAAAAATTGCTATTTAAGAACCAATGAATGAACTTCTATACAGGATTTAAATCCATTAAATCCACAAATGTGTTTGAAGGTCCATAGAGAAAAACAATGTATTTTACAGTCACTTACAGAGACACAACATTACTACACTCACCAGCAACCGAAAGAACCGACATGATGATAATAATAATGATGTCTTGTCCCCCCCTCTATAGTTATTCCTTAATAAAGTTGGAAATCTCGCGATATTTCACGATACTTCACTCAGCCTTAATTAACGGTCTGTTCTCAGTTTGTTTCTTGAAGTCTTCGTGCCAAAACGGAGCAGAAATCGGATTTCTATTTATTTTTTTTCATTACAAATCGACCTATAACTGCACTGAGACTTTCCCTGGAGCAATCTACCGATATTTAACTTGACATTTCACCCTTTTATAACAACCCATTCATCATTCGAGTTATATCCAGATCTTCACTCCTCCTTCTTCGTCTTCTCCTCCGAGAGATTCCTCTGTTCAATCCCCCCCAAGAGTCAAGAACTGTAACAGTTTAATAAGAGTATTTCATTCTGTGCTATAATATCTGTAGGATCTGAGCCGATGCAGTGTGTTTAGGGAAGAAAGAGAAGCGAGGGTACAGTACAGAGCCTCCTTTTCACCCAGTTGTAGCACAGCCCACCTCCCCTCCCACTTCCAGGGGTAAATAAATACTCTACCCTTGATAGAGGGGGAAAAACAAAAGCACTTGGAGTGTGTGTATTCATTATCATTACGCCACTTGCGTGAAAGCTGGAGTTATGACGTCACAACATCTATGCATTTTTAATTGATTCATTAATGAACTGATTGATCAATTCAAGAGGGGTAAAATAAAGCAGAGGCAGAAGCAAGGACGGGGGGGGGGGGTTTCTTTGGGGCACATGGCTCGCAGCTTGTTACCTTATAAAGCTCTAATCCCTCGAAAGGGCAAAAGGGTGAAACGCTCGAGCCCAAAAACATGCTCAGAAAAGCCAAGCACGTGATGGCAGCATGCCTTTTAAAAGAGAACACGAGAAAGCTGTGCACTTCACACACATTTTACATGACAAGCCGGTGGCTACAATGAGCAGCGTTTTTTTTTTTACTTACGCACCAAAACTACCGAGCGATATACAAGAGGACCAGAACCCGGAAGCTGCCCCACAATCCGGCGTCTTGTAGGCCGTGGCGACCACCGACCAATCAAGATGAAGAAAAAGGCTGCTTGTGGCCAATCAGATCGCGCTCGGTAACGTCGTATTACCGAGGTTTATACCTTATACAATGCTGCCATCTTTAGGCAGAAAATGGTACTGCGTGTAGTTATTTATATTACGTTTATATTTTTATCCAGAGCGACAAATATCTAATTCATACAACTGGTACTTATTCAAATACAGTTATATAATGGGAAATAGATGGACCAAAAACGCACTCTATTACAATTTAGGGGGTAATATGAAAATATGGAACAGTTATATAATGGAAAAAGATGCAGGAACTTTCTAAAGATTGGACACCCCTGTTCTAAGGGGTTAAGGGCCTTGCTGAGAGGCACATGAATGTGTTGGGTGCGTGGCTGGTGTGGATAGGATTTGAACAAACGACCTACAGATCCAAAGTCTAATGCCTTAGCCACTAAGCTACCACCTCTTCTATTAGTAGTAGTATTTTTGTTTTGCATTGTACATGTTCCCAGGTCCTAAGAGTTTCTTATCATGCTCTCAAAAGTTAAATCTGGGCATCTTCATGCAGAATCTCCAAGACAATGTTTCTCGAACATGGTTACCTATTAGCTCTCCAAACCCATGTGGAGAAACAAGGGGCTTTTTTACTTGTCACATGTACATTACTGCACAGTGAATATTCTTTCCCAGCGATGTTACGAAGCTGGGGTCGGCCATGATCAAGCATCCCTGGAGCATAAAAGTTTAAGGGTCTTGCTCAAGGGCCCAAGAGTGGCATCTGGGCAATACTCGGGATTGAACTACCAACCTTCTGCTCAGAAAGTTTTTTTTAACTTACATTTTTGCCATTTGGCAGATGCCCTTATCCATAGCGCCTTCTTTATCTTATCTTATCTTCATACAAATGAGCAGATATAGGGTTAAGGGCCTTATTCAAGGGTCCAAGAGTGGCATTAACCACTAAGCTACAACCTCTTCTTATGTTAATGTGCATTACAGAACAGTTAAACATTTTCTTCACATATTCCAGCGATGTTAGGAAGCTGGGGTCAGCCAGGACAAAGCGCAACCAGAGCAGAGGGTTAGGAGCCTTGCTCAAGGGCCCAAGAGTGGCAGCTTTGCAATACCGGGACTTAAACCATCAACCTTCCGATCAGTAGCCCACAAATAAGTCTTATAATAGCATTTTATGTATTGTTAATGAAAGTCAATGATCCAAAAGTAAAAATAAAAAATCTCCACTTAAAATCTTGAAGCCAACGAGGCCATCATTGTTCCTTTTATTGTTCGAGCAGTTACATTTTTTTTTTTTTTTTAGATAAAACAATGACAAATGTGCGTTTCAAACCATAAATCGCTTATACTCTCGTTATTGCCTCATTAACACGCTGTGTAATGTATGGAATGGTCCAGATGCTCCTTGTGTCTTTACAACTTATAGAATGTCACATTCTCTTCCACACAAACAGGCAATGTGGAGTTTTACAGTTTAGAAGAATTTGTGAGCCGTTTTGAGGAGGAATCGTGTCGTCATGCGGTGAGGAAGGACAGAGCCGTGTCTCGCTCCTCGATCAGCTCGGCCGCGGTGGCGTCAATCTTGGTGTGAGAGAAGTCGGAGATAGGCAGACCATCCACCACCTGCCAGGTCTTGTTCTGTGTGTGTGTGTGTGTGTGTGTGTGTGTGTGTGTGTGAATAGGGGGGTGGGGGTATTATTTTCAATAGTCACTTTTTATAACAAATATAGTTTGTTATACAGAAATAGAAAGAAACAAACTAATAATGAACGAGCAGAAGCTCAAGAGTTCAGACCTTAATGGTGACGGGGAAGGAGTACATGAGGTCATCAGAAACGCCGTACGAGTTCCCGGTAGAGTAAACTCCCATTGACACAAACTCACCCTGCAGAGAGAAGGCCGGAGACATGGAGTGAATGAGGGACAGGGGGAGAGTGAGAGATTTTTAATAAAAGGAGAGGTAGAAACAAAGTCAGTGATAAGGAGCGTGAGTGGGAGAGAAACAGAGAGAGTGAAATAGAGTTTGAGTGGAATAGAGACAGGGAAGTAGGTCAGACAGAGATGGAGTGGAAGAGAGAGCACATGTAAGAGGAAAAAATAATATAGGGGACAGAGTGGAAGAGAAAAGTTAAGAAAGCGTGAGAGTGGAAAAGGGACAGGGAAAGACATTGACAAAAAAAGTGTGAGAGACGAAAAGAGTGATAGAAAAGAGACCGATATAGTCATAGCATCAGCAAGAAAAAAAGACAGGGAGACAGAGTGGGAGAGATAGATTGAGAAAGAATAAAGGATTGATAGAGTCCACGAGGGACAGGGAAAGTCTCGGGTAGAGAGCAGATAGAGACGGGGAGAGAGAGAGAGAAAGAAAAGAGAGTGGAAGAGGGACAGGGAAAGAGAGAAAGAGGGAGAGAGGGAGAGGGAGAGCGAGAGAGCAAGAGAGAGAAAAGAGAGGGAAACAGAGTGGGAGAGAAACTTTGAGAAAGAGTGATAGAATGGAAGAGAAGGCTCAGTAAAAGGTCAGATAGAGACAAAAAGAGTGGTAAAAAAAGAGACATTCATATAATTAAAAACACACTACATCAAAAGGACTGTGTGTGTGTGTGTGTGTGTGTGTGTGTGTGTGTGTGTGTGTCCACGATGGACGTACATCAGGAGTACCAAACCAGATGTCCCTCATGTGGTCACAAATGGCCTTGGCAGCGGACATGGCGCTGGACAACTTCCTGGCTTTGATCACGGCCGCCCCGCGCTGCTGCACCGTCTGAGAGAAACAGGAAACTGTGTTAAGCATAGCCGTGTGCTTCGTTCTGAAAGCTGCAGGTAGAACTTTCAGTGATTCAGAGCTGCACTCACGGTGATGAAGTCTCCCTTCAGCCAGGCGTCGTCCTTCACCGCGTCATACACGGCCACCTCCTTGCTGTGCAGGTTGACGGTGGCGTGGTGGACGTCGGGGTACTGCGTGGACGAATGGTTTCCCCAGATGATCACGTTCTTCACTCTGTCTGAGGACACGCCCACCCGCATTGCCACCTACCACCAGGAGAAGAGGAGCGACTGTCAGGAACGTGCCCTGAAACCCACTTCATACTTCATTCTTCCAAAAATAAATCCCAAAGTGTGTAACCTGTGAGCGAGCCCTGTTATGGTCCAGCCTGGTCAGGCAAGAGAAGTTCTCCTTTGGGATGGATGGAGCCGACTTGGAAGCGATCAGACAGTTGGTGTTGGCTGGGTTTCCCACCACCAGCACCTGAGATCAAGAACAGTGACATTTGTGTTAAAGTGTGCTGAAATAAATGTAAGTAGAACAGTTAAGTAGATCATATATTTAGAAAATTTTATATTAAATGTAAAACACACACACACACACACACACACACACACACACACACACACACACACACAACACACACACACACACACACACATATATATATTTATTATTACAATTTTATATTTTGCGTTTCTTCACCCCAACCGTAATGAAATTGAACCGAACCGCGTCTTAGAAACTGAATTGCCAAATGAAGCGTGAATTTTGTGTACCGTTACACCGTATACACATTCATACATGCACGCACGCATTCAATTACATTCATGGCATTTTGCCTTATCCAGAGCGACCTACAGTTATCTCAGTTATACAGCTGAGAAACTGAGGATTAAGGGTCTTGCCCTGGGGCCCAAGAGTAGCAGCTTGGTGTGGCAGGGATTTGAATTTATGACCTTTGGCTCGGAAGTTCTTGACCAAGTCAACGACTAAGCGACTACCTACCATGCCAACTGGAAAACTTACCCTTATCTCAGTTATACAGCTGAGCAATTAAGGGGCTTTCTCAAGGGTCCAACAGTGGCAGCTTGGATTTAAACCCACAACCTTCCGAACAAAAGTCCAACATCTTATCCACTAAGGTTGTTAAACCCAAGCCTACTCGATCAAACATGCATAAATACTACCAGCACAGGTACAGACTCTTCCCCTGTGTGCCTGAACTACTGATTTCTTCACACCCTGTTACAGTCCAAAGCCCATTTTTCCCGCCTTGATCCTCACCTTGACTGTTTTTTTGGCGTACTTGTCCAGAGCAGCTCCCTGCGTTTTGAAGATGGCCACGTTGGCCTTCAGCAGGTCCTTCCTCTCCATCCCCTCCTTCCTGGGCATGGAACCCACCAGGATAGCGGCATCCAGGTCCTTAAACCCAACCTCCACCTTGTCGGTAGGGATCACCTCTGCAAGCACACATTCTCTGTGTAAATCACTGTAATTAATACCAAGACTACTACAGTGGCTCAGGACCACTGGTTGCATGAACAGTCTTGCATTTAAGCATCCATCACTGAACACCTCAACAATGGTGGAACTTTAATGAATGGACATTTGGTGTTGAGGAAGAGGATTGGTTCCCTTTTAAATCTGGTTCCTCTCAAGAACTGGGGTGAGGAAAAAGCCCCTCAGACTTATTGAGGAAGAGTTTTTCCTTCACCCCAATTCTGCCGCTGGCTCATCCTTAAGGGATCAACTTACAATTATAAGGAACGAACTTGTAGGCACTAAACTTATACACTCTTTTATACAACTGTATAACTGTTTTATCTCTGTAAAGCTGCTTTGAGCGCTATACAAATTAAAATCATTTTCTTTTGTTAATATTTGTGAACCAGGAAGTGCATTTCTTAAAACATTTGTACAAACAGTACAACACATTAGAGTTCTTGCAAAGGTATGTACTTTTCTCAAAAAAAAAAAAAAAAAAAAAAAACTACGCAATTTTGTACTCAAATTTGGACAAAAAATTTTCTTAATAAACCTTAAGGCTCAATTTGGGAAGAAATGCAACCAAACACTGCCACCTACAGAACAGAGTCTGCATCTGCTTCATTATTATAAATAGCCTAATTTTTTTTACTAGGTCACTGATTATTAACTGCCTCTGTCTGATTAGTGTCTGCTGAGTCTTGAATCGGGAACACTTTTTATCAGAATGGACTTCAGTCTGCATCAGTTTTTACAATGCAACCCATCCTTTGGACTCCTCCACCTCCCCTTCGCTGTTCTGATTGGCTCAGAGTGAACCAATAGGACCACTAGATGCACCACACACACCTCCAGGTGCTCAGGCAGCTGCTGAGTCATGGCTTTTGAATGGAGGATAAAGTATTCAAGATGTGAAGCACTTTTTCGAATGATTCAATGCTGATCAAGGATCAGCCTCATGTTACAGAGCTCGAAGGTGTGCGATGTAAACTGGTTTGAGACCGATCCCTGGTTCTGACCTCTGAGCAGCGGGAGGGCGCAGTCCTGCAGCTCCATCACAACACCGTCCAGCACGGGCAGCATGGGTGGGATGTCCAAGAGCACCAAGATGATTGGCTGAGATACAGAAGACAAAAAAAAAAACAAGACAAAGATAACAAGCTGGAGCTGTGATCCTTCTAATAAAATAATAAATAAACTAATAAATTGTTGACTAGAATTTGTTCCCCCACTAACTGTTTTTTTGGTACACAACATGCAACTGATTTTAACACGTTCAATCGCACTTTCCAACCTGATCTTTGCCGAACACATCTCCTTTGGCGATGCTGAAGAGCAGAGAGTAGGCGATCTGACCGGCGGCGCCCGTCACCAGCACACGGATCGGTTCGGCCTGTCGGGGGAGGAGGAAAAAAAAACAACCAAACAAAACAAAACAGATAATTAACGACAAAAAATGGCAACCTGCTCCCACGTAGACCTGAGAAATTATGACTTGTGTATCAGTGAAAATAACCAGAGTTCAAAAACGAGGCCTGGGAAAATGATGGTGCTGAAAAGACACCAAAAATACTTGATGCGTAATTTCTATTTTAAATTACAGGATATTCAGAAGTTCACTATTTGCCAAAAGATATAATCTGCCTCAAAACCATACGGCCAAACAATTCTTAATATTTTTTAAAGTAATTTGTGTGGAGATAAACTACAAGTAAATAAAACCAGAATATTTATTTCGTCTTTATTTGCATCTGTTTTTTGTCTTGAACAGGATTTACTATTCTATATAATTTTTACATTGTAATATAATCATAATAGTCATAATAGTCATAATATTAACTATACATATATTATACTATACATATATTTTTTGCATGCATTATATAGAGTAAAATGTACGTTATTATACTCTGAAATTTATATATAACCACTTTGCCTATTTAGATTCATAACCAAAGCAGTGCTGTTTTATTTTCTATCGATTAAAAAAATTCCTGGATTTCTGGATAATTTGTTTTGCAATACAAACAGACAGCAAACAGCATCCTGCAGCCTGAGCTTCTGCGCATGTGCGTTAAGAAAGCCTTCTATGCTAATTAGATATTATGCATAATTCATTCGTTAATAATTAACCACAGTTTTGACTTTTGTCTTCTTTTTTTTCCCCTGTCTCTGAATTATAAAGTTCATCCAAACTGTGAAAGAAAGCAGAAACACACATTTAACAGCCCGTCACATAACCGAACAGTTGCTAATTAACTAATAATAAACAACGAATAAATGTCATTGATAATATTTCAATCTGGACTGTACCATTCCCCAAAAACAGACAAATTACACAAATTTAACAACGCAATAAAAAACACCTAACCAGCTTACAAGTTGATAAAAATATCCACAAAAACTTGTTTCAAATCAAATCAAATCCATTTTAATTTCTCACCATGTTTAAATTTTTTTTTTTTGGACGAGTTGAAATGTGCGTCTAGGACTTGCGCTGTCCCAAGTCAGGACCAGGCAACACTGTCACCTCTACTCTTATACCGAAAAGACCTTGCTACTGTCAAGAGCTGTAGGGAAGTGTAGTTTCTTCTATATAGTAACGCGTTTATGTTTAAACCCCCAAAAAACTACATATCCCAGAAATCACTGCTTCCATTGAGCGCGTCTCTGCGTTTGATTAGTCACGCCCATTCCAATACCATATATGGAGAGCATTTCCGGAAACAAGGCTACACTGAATATTTTTTTTTTGCCTGCAGTTTTTGATGATTTAATGAATGAATGCTGTGGCGCCCCCTAATGGTAGAAGGAAGAAGAAAGAAGAAAGAAGAATGAATGAATGCTTGTAGAATGCCTAGAGATATTATTCAAGCAAATACATTTTATTACACACAATGTTAGTTTTCAGTGAAAAGCTTAACATACTGAGAAGTTTACACTATAATCCATCGACAGGCGTGTAGGAAAAAATCACACACAGACACACATAATATTAAATTTGACCTATTACAGACGAGTCATATCATATTCAAATATTAAAAGAAAAAAATCAAGTTTCCTTCTCACCATCTACACGAATTCGACTTATGTAGGAGGTGGTATCAAAAGGTTTTGAGACTGGTTTTGTAACACGCCAACAGATGGCAGCACATGGCTGCACGCACAGTCACAGGAAGCACTGACCTTTATACGTCAGTGTGCCAAAAAACATGGTCCTGTATTTTTTGGGAGCTGTGCAACTCTTGTTATTCTGACCTTCTTCTTCTTCTTCTTTCGGCTTCTCCCATTAGGGGTCATCACAACGGATCATCCGTCTTCACACCCCCCTGTCTTCTACATCTGCCTCTGTCACACCAACTATCTGCATGACTTCCCTCACTACATTCATAAACCTCCTCCTTGGTCTTCCTCTTTTCCTCCTTCTTGGTGGCTCCATCCTCAGCATTCTCCTACCAATATACCCCATGTCCCTCCTCTGTACTTGTCAAAACCATCTCAATTTGCCTCCCACACCATGTCTCCAAAACGTCCTACATGTGCCGTCCCTCTAATAAACTCATTTCTAATCCTGTCCATCCTCATCACTCTTGTTATTCTGACCACGTGTGTTAAAAATATGTAGAACAGGGTTGCAAAGAATCTGAGGGATTTTGGGCCAAGTTCAAAGTTTTTTCATACCATAGTTCACAATTTAGGAACAGTTCTAAGTAGTACAACAAAGCCGAAGCGTTAATGAAGCTCTCTGAAATGTGAACAAGACAGAGTTTGGGGTGGTCAATAGAGTGGCCACGCCCCTGAGACCAGAGGTCGCTATCCACGGTGCTGGACTCGGATCTGGCGTTGCTGACGCTTCATTCGTCGATAAAGCAATGAGACGTTAAACCCCAGGACCGGGGCGTTGCGTTTTTTTGTTTTTTTGTTTTGTCCTGTATTATGCATGATTGTTGCAGAGATCAGTTTTCTTAGTTCTGCAGAAATAAAGCCACAGCACACGCGCTACGGATTTCATTTCAGCAGGATGAACTCACCAACACCAGACTATTAGGAATTATTAAAAAATAAAAAAATAAAGCAAGCAAATGTAAAAAATGAAAACAACACACTATAGCATACAGTGCCTTGTTTTTGCTGATGCGAGAGAGAAGCGTTTTATTGCTTTACCTGCGCAGAAGCAGCGCGCACCACCAAGTACATCGCGGCGAGCAGAGTGAGCATGGCGTCGTGAAACGCCCTCGTTTATCCCTCTGTGCTGTGAAGAGAAGGATACCCTTTTACCAGCTCTCGGAAAGACGCAGTTATCTTTAACGTTATAATGGATGGAGAGTGTTGGAGATCACTGACCGCAGTGTCTCCTCTACAGCGCCGCCTCGCGGTGATCCGGCTGCGCAGTGCGTCTTTTTCTTTTCTTTCCGGTATCAAAATAACCCCCGTAATCAAGATAAACTGAACCACAGACTTATTAACCACAGACAAACATTGTGATAAACGCGTTTTATTTCACCAGATGTGTCAAATAATGCCTCAGTGAAAAAATAAACAGTGAATAGTGAATACTAACATCATTATAAATATCAATCAATCAATCAATCAATCAATCAATCAATCAATCAATCAATCACGTTACGTTTTGATGACGTCACTGCATCATTGTTTATAGGGAAACTTAAATGCGGTATTTTTTTACAGTAAATATTACTTTTGAAATTATTGAATTTACTATATAAATGATTGAATCTTATTATTTCTGTTTTTATTGTTAAAGAAACACATATGGCTCCAAAAGTCAGATGTCCCAATATTTTTGCACATATATGCATGTTCATTATGATATGTTCTTAAATAAAAGTATAAAGCATTGTTAAGAATAACAGTTCAGGACAGTCTGATTGGATCATCTTGGAAGACACCATATATATACACACACATTTACACAAATACACAACACACACACACACACACACACACACACACACACACACACACATATGTGTGTACAGTATATATGTGGTGTGTTCCAAGATAATCCGACCAGACTGGAACAGTATAGTTTATTACTATTTTGTCCCTACAATGTAAAACGATATCATTCCTTATTCAACACATTTTTACATTTTAGGATAATCATAATAGTCAATACGTCATAATATTAATTGGCTTTTCCTCTATCACCGGAAACTAACACTTAGTTAACACAAACACCGACAGCATCACCTCAAGTACACAGAGTGAGTTTGAGATCGTTGGGATGTGATTATGGTCGCTAGGTGGCGCCATAACACTGTCTCTATTTTTGCTCACGATAGGTGTCAGAAAACCTGTCATATTTTACAGGATAACCGAAATGCAAATATTCATATAGGCACTTTTATTAATCCTTTATGTAATGTGTTTGTGTATCAATGTGAGTACAAGTGCATGTGCATTTCAATCTTGTGTATATTGTTGATGCCCAACTGATGTTTAATATTTATATTGGTGAGTTTTGTGCTTCTGAGCCGTAACATTGATCGCAAACTATTATCATAACCACGTCACACGTGTGTTTATTTAGTTTGTTCTATTCCATTACTGTATTATTACACTTTGATTTTGGTATAATGATATTAAATATGAGTTTTGGCATCCTTACAAATTTATTACCATAGATCATTTTGGTGCAGATGAAAACAGAAAGACAGTTTAGTTTTATTTACAGTATGAAGAATCTCTTGTTCGATGAATTATTCTCTGATCAGACAGTATAACTGAATATGCACAATTCTGTGGAAAATGAATGTGTTTGGCCATCAGTTCATGACCTCAAGCTCAAGGACATTTGAGTTCTGCAGCAGGACAATGATCCGAAACACACCAGAAAGTCCACCTCTGAATGGCTCAAAAAAACAACAACAACAAAAACAATGAAGGTTTTGGAGTGGCTTGTCAAAGTCCGGATTTAAATCTGATTGAGATGTTGTGGCATGACCTTAAACAGGCCGTTCATGCGCACAAACCCTCCAACGTGGCTGAAAACAATTCTGGAAAGAAGATTGTGCTAAATTTCCTGCACAGTGGGGTGAGCATACATTTTCACACCACTGTTTCCTTGTCAATAACACGCCTTTGAGTCTGCGGTTCAAAAGTGCAATTGAAAGCTGAGTCAAACTGCTCTGTGTAAATGAATCCATTGATTGACTTCCTGTTTGGCATCATATGCAAAGCAACAATGCTTCATTTAACAGCCTCAAGCTTCACAGGCCCTAGCCTGAACACACACAAACGCACAAAAGCACACACACGCACACACACACACACACACACACACACACACACACACACACACACACACACACACACACACACTCTATCTCGCTCTCTCTCTTTGACACATAGGTACACCTTCACGTACACCCACTTTGCACATATTTACAGGCGTGTATACACAAACATTTCTATAATTCAATTCATTTTAAATTCTAAAGCGCTTTTAACAATGGACGTTGTCTCAAATCAGCTTTACAGAGATGATGGACATAAAAAGAATTTATAGGTTCCTTAGAATTGTAATTTGATCCCAAATGAGTGAGCCAGTGGTGAATGTTGCAAGAAAAAAAACCCTGATGAATCAGGCAGTTCCAAAGAGAAGAACAGAGACAGGAACAATATTTACTGGTACCTCAGGAGTATATTATATATAAGAGGTTGACCGATTCATCCACACCAATAGTTTTTCCGGGTTGCAATATACAATACGAGAGCGGCCTCTAGACACGAATCACTGACATCACATGCTGTTTATTTAAAGTGTCTTTTTAATTAATTTTGAATGGAACTGTTTTTATTTATTTGGAGTGTTACTTTTTGTTTTAATTTTAATCCATATTTTTTATTCTCCCCAGTATTTCTTAATATAATGAATATATTCATTTTTATTTCATTAAGCACATTTTCAGTACTGTTTAAAAAACTGTATTTTTGTAATGAAGTTCATTAGTGTTTTTTTTTTTTTTTTTTTAATATCCGTAAAATTAATTAATCGGTTATCAGCAAGTACACTCCAACCTAGATATCGCTATCGGTAAAATCCACTATGGAAACAACATGATCTCACATCCACATCCACACCCACCCTACTCAGATCCTGCACACTTCGCACTCTTCCTGAACATTAAGCTCCAGCTCAAAGGTCGCCATTTTAACACCATTGTGGAAATCCAGCGCAAATAGCAGAAGGTGCTTGACACGCTTTGAAAAGAAGACATCCAGGACATGTTCCAGAAGTGGCAGGAACAGTGTGCAGGGGGACTATTTTGAAGGTGATAGTGGGAAAACGTTGATAGATAAAGTACTTTCTTGTAAACAAAGCCAGTCTTGAAACCACCTTGTATGTATATTCTATAGACTCCTTAATGAGTGACATGATAGAACGAGTAACATTAATAAAGGCTGTCATTATGGCACAACACAGTAATGACATCACTGCTCATTATTACACTGCAATTATGACTGACAGCTATGAGCAGTAGGTATTTCTGTTCAGCACATTAGAATCAGTGCACACTTTATTCTGAAGTAAAGACACACAGTGAAGAATAACAAGATGTGAGGATCAAACTGTCAAAACTGAAAGAAAGAAGAAGTATTTATGAAAAAAAAAGCAGTGAACATCATAATGACAGATATACTCTTAAAAATAATACCAGGAATTATATCTCTCTTTCTCTCCCTTTTTCTTTCTCTTTGTCTCTCTCTCTCTCACCCACTCCTGGTTGTCTGTCAAAGAAGCCCTAAAGGAAATGGAAAAGGGCCGTGTTTTCTGCGTGGCACAGGTAAGTGGGAGAGAGCGAGAGTTTCCTGTCTGCTCACAGCAATTACACCGTCAGCGACAGGTGCTGTCAATGGGAGGATTAGCGGAGTGAAGCATGCTGGGAATGTAGTCTTAATAGGTTCGGTTAACATCAGCACAGCATCTTTCTATTATCACTCGAAATCCTGCAGCGTGCAGCCTTCACTAAAGAATGGGCAAAAATCGAGATGCTGAGAAACCAGAGCATGAGAAAAAAACCACACACACACACACACACACACACACACACACACACACATGCTTCATGAACCTGAGCATTGGACTACATATAGAAGAGCTTTCGGTTTTTATGGATAAACAAAGAAAGAAAGAAAGAAAGAAAGAAAGAAAGAAAGAAAGAAAGAAAGACAGACAGACAGACAGACAGACAGACAGACAGACAGACAGACAGACAGATAGATAGATAGATAGATAGATGAATGGATGAAAAGATAGAAAGAAATAAAAAAGAAAGAAAGTCAGATAAACAATTAAGAGCATAAAAGTGACTAAAACTTGCACGTTTGCACTGAGGTGGAACCCTAAGTACTAACAATAATAAGCCTAACACACACCACCCTGTTTAGATTCAGCTCCTAGCTATGACTCAGTGCTGGAATCGCCCCAGTGCAAATACCTTATTGGTTTTTCCTGTTTTTCTATTTAGTATCATGACACTGCGCAATTATTCATCTGACTTCCAGTACAATGATAATGACATTCTAATCCCTATTAGATTCTATAATAACATCACTTCAATTATTATAATGCAACACAACACAATATTACACAACACCACTTAAAAGTGCACACAATGCTCTGAAACATCTAAGCAAGTGGAGGGGACGAGGACTACAGTGTTCTGATGCGACAGCATTCCAGAGGGGATTAATGAACAGAAGCAGGACAGTGTAATCTGGATTCAATTACAACCCTAAAGCATTGTAGTGATAACACAGTTTATTTGTTTGTTTTTTTGGGGTATAAATGCACAAGCCCCGATTTGCAAATCAGAAAAAAAAGTTTGCATTGAATTTGTGTCCGATTATATAACAATTACCTGCAATGGTCATTGAGTAGAACTTGTATATGTGTGTCTTTCTTGTCTTTCATTCATATTAAGGGTGACCCAGCCAGCATAGATTCGACTATCAATCTCACAGCTGAAAATTGTTATGAAACAAGGAGCATACCATTTTGTTTATATGGGGGTGCTCAATGTCTGATTTTACATAGAACCATAAATTGTTCCCAATAAGTTAATATACCCCCTGCCGTGACAGTTTTCCATGATCCGTGACTGACACAGGGGCACTTCAACGGTAGGGATTAAAATATTGAACACACACACACACACACACACACACACACACACACACACACACACACACACACACACACACAAAAAGAAAGAAATAAGAGAGTTCAAGCAAACCAGGCTATGAAATCATTTAAGTGTCCTGGTATCATGGATTAGGATTGAAGATTTCCAAGGGGAAACCTTGAGCAAAGACTTGAAGAAGATAGATAGATAGATAGATAGATAGATAGATAGATAGATAGATAGATAGATAGATAGATAGATAGATAGAAAGAAAGAAAGAAAGAAAAAAAGAAAGAAAGAAAAAAAGAAAGAAAGGTGGACAAACAGGCAGACAGGCAGACAGGCAGACAGACAGGCAGACAGACAATGTTTGGGATATTGTCTTTTTTTCTGTTCTAATTGAATTCTGTAAATAAATATTAGATTGTTTTTCTGTGCATTGATGTTAAGCTGTAGATAGAGGGCGCTCACACAGGTGATTTTCTGTAGGCCTTTCACTGCTTTAAAATGTTATGAGGAATTGTTTTACGGGATGCGGGAAGTCTCAGAGTTCTTTCTCAGAATTTACATGCAAGATGCCATTCTTCACTCTGATAACTCTGGTAAAAATGGCCCTGAAGTTCTTGAAAATATTCCTGCGTTCCATCTGTGTTGAGTTTAAATCCTGACTGTACAACAGTTATCCATAGCCAGGAATTCAATAGGACAAAATGGCCAATGATCTTTGAGTAGGAGGTGCATACTGTCTCTCTAGTCATCAATTCACAATGATATATTATGAGTATCCCTGAGCACATGTATGTGGAAGAGGGCAGATAGCTGTGTTTACCATGCCTGGATAGTTTCTGATTGGTGCTCAAATCCGATATAGTATTTCAATATGAGAAAAAAAAAAAACCTTTCACAGAATTACATATGTCATCCTTGACTCTGACATGTCCCTGAATTTCATGAAAATGTGCCGAGGTATTTGCCTTTTCTGAGGAACTGCACTACAATCAGAAACATGCTCAGGAACATACTCAGGAACATGCTCATGCTCACCTGTCTACTAAATGATTTGCTTTTGAATGTGTCATTACTTGGTCTATTTCAGTCTATCATTCAGATCTGTTCTAAAAGCTGCATTCATGATCTTCCTGACTTGCCTCAATAACCTGCTTTGATCTGATCTTATCTGAGATTTTTAACAAAAATGTGTCATAAGAAGTGATTACTCCATGACCGCAGGAGAAAATATTAAAATAACAACGTATAGTTCATGTAGAGTTCAAGCAAACCAGGCTATGAAATCGTTTGAGTGTCCTGGTATCATGGATTAGGATTGAAGATTTCCAAGGGGAAACCTTGAGCAAAGACTTGAAGAACTTTAGATAGATAGATAGATAGATAGATAGATAGATAGATAGATAGATAGATAGATAGATAGATAGATAGATAGATAGATAGATAGATAGATAGATAGATAGATAGACAGACTCCTGGACTGTAGTGGGTTTGTTTTGGTTATTGCACTATAATTTGTAAAGGCGTTTCTTCATTTAAAAACAACTAGTTATTACTAATCAGTTTCTAGTTGGAGTTTTATATCCACTTGTCCTTTTTGAACTGCACTAGAATCTAAATGAAGACTTGAAGATCCTTTTATTGTGAATGAACTACCAAGACATTTCAGCTCAGTGTTATATACCTGACAGGGTTTATACTGTAGGTATGAAAATAAGTTTAGACAGTAGCAGGAACAAGACAGAAAAACCATTCCAGGTTCTACCATCATCTACCATCTACGATTCATCTCATAGACAGATAGGGCACTTGCATACAAACTATATACTACAAACTACTTGTTTTTTACTTGTACTACTTTATTTTAAAGGTGAAGTTTCGAATGGTTGCCATGGTGACAAAATAAGGTCTATCACCAAGCCTCTGGACGTCATCATTTCTTGCTCCAAGACCAGCAGCTGAGAACTGGCTCCATCACGGTGAAGAAGCTTGGAGTGAGTCCACGTCAGGCAGCGGCACTGGCACCTTGTTGGTGGAAAAGGATTAACATTGTCACAAACACACCCCTGCATGGTATGAGAATGTAAACACACACACACACTTGCTCTCTCTCTCACACACACACACACACACACACACACACACAAACACACCCGGCGCCGCTGTGTCCCTGCAAGAGGATGAATGTAGATCCTGAGTCACTGAGCGACTATGATGTGCTTTGTTACTCCTCATAAGTCCTTTCCTTTTCTTTCTTTCTCTCTCTCTCTCTCTCTCTCTCTCTCTCTCTCTCACACTCTCACTCTCACGCTTCGTTCTTCCTGTTCTCTCACTTCAGGGTGGCAAGGATACATGCAGAGAGAGAGAGAGAGAGAGAGAGAGAGAGAGAGAGAGAGAGAGAGAGAGAGAGAGAGAAAGAAAGAGACAGATAGACAGAAAAACAGATAAATGAAGTAAGAAAGACAATGGAAGAGAGATAGAGAGAGAGAATGAAAGGTGGATAGACAGAAAAGAGATGCAGACAGACAGAGACAAATAGAGAGACTCAGAGTGAAAAAGAGACACCTACAGAAAAAAGAAATGCAGAAAGACAGACAGAGATAGAGATAGAGAGAGAGAGCGAGAGCGAGAAAGAGAGAGAGAGAGAGAGAGATTAGAGGAAAAAGAAATACACATGCAGAGAGCAAGAGAGAAATATACAGGAAGAGTGAGTCCTACACAGAGTAACATAGAGACAGAAAGACAGAGACAGAGCGAGGGACAGAAAGAGCGAGGGACAGAAAGAGTGAGAGACAGAAGAGAGAGGGACAGAAAGAGTGAGAGACAGAAAGAGCGAGGGACATAAAGATAGAGAGAAAGTGAGAAAAGACTGAGTAAGTGGCTGTAACACGAGAGGGAAATTAGTGCACCACAAATTGGGATTTGACGTCCCTTTTTCTTCAGACTCGCTGGAGCATTGAAGCGATCAAGAACAAGAACAAGAACAAGTGTCACACACACACACACACACACACACACACACACACACACACACACACACAATGTGCTTAGAGATTGTACACAAATATCACCACAGTTACTCAGTTGTACAGTACACTGTAGCTCTCTATAATAATGTTATTCCATTCTGTACAAAAGTAAGAAAGAAAGATGATAGATAGATAGATAGATAGATAGATAGATAGATAGATAGATAGATAGATAGATAGATAGATAGATAGATAGATAGATAGATAGATAGATAGGAAATAAAAATAGGACTCGCTGGGGCACTGATCACAAACACACACACACACACACACACACACACACACACACACACACACACACTCCAGTTACTCCTCCAGGTGATTATGATGTACAGTAAACTGTAGCTCACTTTATAATAACACTTTTCCATTCTCTACATTTGATCATTTTAATTCTACTCAGCAATGTTATTAAGGTTTAGAACTGAATAAATGCACCGCTTTCACCCCACTTGGCTACACACTCCGTGCTGTCATCGTTCTATAACAACACCGCATGCCAAGCATGGATTTGCCAAGCGTTCGACTTCACCACCACGTATCTGCCAACAAAACCCCCCCCAAAAAAACACGTCCATCCTGTAGCTTGTCGTTTCCGTAAAACAGAGCAGCTTGCATTCAATCTCCAGGCCATAACATAATTAGGGACTTTGATCATTGACAGGTGCAGATACAACTATAGTGACGTGGAAATATTCTGCAGCCACAACAGTCAAAAGCGAATATGCAATAAATCTATAACTACAAAGAGTTTGACAATTTATGTCCAGTATGAATCCGTTTCAAACAATGAGTTATTACCTGCTGAACACCGGGGGAATTTCTTGGCACATGATTTATCACTTCAGGGTGTCTTCGTTTTTATAAACCAAACATCCAAATTAACGCTGAACACACACACACACACACACACACACACACACACACCTTACAGAGAAAGTGTCCTGTAGTTTAATCACTGGTTCCAGAATAAATTAATAATTACTAACATGATGAGTGTGCACACATCGGAATTGTTTTCTTAGCATGTGACTCATATCGAGACAGGAGTTCATGGCGACTCATACGTCTTTTCGATTTGCAGTTCATGTATTAGCTCGAGTTTTTAATTCACTCCTGCACATTACTTGAGGGAAGTCTGAAAGAAAAAAAAGATGTTTTCTTACATTTTCATGCATTAAGCTAAGTTTGTACAATGATGTGTCAAACCTAGTGTATTTTTTTCTTTTTCTCTTTTCCCAATAACATACTGGAGCACTAGGAATCAGCAAGTCAAAAATTATATATTATATTATATTGTATAATTTGTTATTATTTTATAACTGAAGTCCCTGTTCCAACTTTTACTACTTTTACTACTTATCCTGCAGTACCGCTTCTTACCGCCTATGGCCGCTAAAGTGCTATATCGATTTTCATGAATTGTCTGATACAAACAACAAATTAGACAGCCTGACAGACAGACCGACAGATCCTATGTGCATCAATGAGCTTCGGTTGCCCATGAATCACCGGTCAACTTTAACACATCAACCTTAAGGTCAAAATGTTCTCTTGCTCCATAATATATTCCACCCTCTAACAGGTGCCATGATGAAGAGATAATCAGTGTTATTCACTTCA
>NC_060907.1:5163491-5185991 GCF_014805685.1 Silurus meridionalis
TATGCTCACCAGGATGTCATGGAAGTTTTTTTTTATCATCAGACTCTCTGGTGTATGCGAACCCAATCGCCTAAATCTCTTTCAGAGAGATGGCGTGAGTTTCCTGGGGCAGGTGGGTGCTGGCGGGAAGCGGCCTGGTCCTCCCTAGGTCCACGGGTTGCGTCCCATTACCACCTGGCCTTCCTTGAAGTGTGAGCGAGCGTACCTTCTCAAGCCCTCCACCCTTAGAAGATCTCCAGACGCTTCTGATCGCCCACTGGCTGACTTCCACAAATGGGAATTTGGGATTTTCTTTTGTTTTGGCAGAAGGGCGCAGGAGCGGGTGCTTGGCTGGTGAAGCATTAACGAGGGTGTCCAAGTGCACTTTTAAGTCCGAAGGACCAGCTATTGTGTTAAAACCTCAGCTCAAAGAGGCTGAAAACTTCGACTCGAGTCAAGATCGGTCTGATAAGGACACGTTCGGGACTTTTAGCTGAATTCTCGAGTGGACGAGGTGCGGGAACTCCGTCACACACACATGCGGACTCGAACTACACACTTCACACACACACTATGGAAGATCACAAAGATAGCAACAGTTCCAGTCCAGTCGCCCCGAAAGTGGCGCTGCGGTGAGCCCAAATTGAAAGGGTGGGACTGGAGCCACGGAGC
The DNA here is from genome assembly GCF_014805685.1 of Silurus meridionalis. NCBI lineage: Eukaryota > Metazoa > Chordata > Actinopteri > Siluriformes > Siluridae > Silurus > Silurus meridionalis. The sequence goes on from NC_060907.1 coordinate 5,164,143, forward strand.
ATGAAAGAGGATAAAGAACGAAGGGAGCGAGGGAGAGAAAGCATGAAAGAGCGACGGGACCAGGGGCGGGTGACGCCCTGAAAGGACCCCATCCTGCCCACTTAAGGAAGATGAGAGACGAAGGAGAGAGCAGGGGGGCTAAGAAAAAAGAACAGAGAGCAACATATTATGAACACTCCGTCGACCACTTTAAAGTTGACAAAAGCAGGGAGCGAAAGAGGAGCACAGGGGGGAGGGAGAGGTGAAGAGATAGAGGCAAAGAGAAAAGCAGGAGAGGAGCAAGAAGGGGGGGGACACTGATGTTTCACCCACCCATTTAATTACCCACCAAAATAAATTGACTGGATCTGTATGGATCTGTGTGGATGTATATGTGTGTGTGTGTGTGTGTGTGTGTGTGTTTCATGTCTCCTTTTATTAAAGATTTTTGCCTTTAGTGATCACATCTTGAAGTGTTCTCGATTCGAGTAAAACATACATAAACACTGTAATTAAATGTAAACATGGTTAAGGTGCCAAGTTTGTTGGTTTAGTTAGTTTATTTAGAGTTTACTCAAAATGGCCTGCTTCGTAATTAACGATAAAGCCAGATCAATACCTGCTTTTATCTAGATTGAGATTATGGATCTGAGAGTGATGGAACCAGAAACAGTCTTTAAAGACAATATGTGCAGGGAAATGCGATTGGTTTAGATGTCGTCTTTCTAATCAGGAGGTTGTGAGTTCAAATCCCAGCACCACCTCATTACCACTGTTGGGCCCTCAAGCAAGGCTCTTTACCCTCAACTATTATATAAAGAGAAATAGTTTCCAGTCACTTTGGAAACGGGCATCTGCCCAACACCATGCAATATCATAGAGTCTGTGATATCAGAGCAGACACCATGTCATTAAAAAGCCCCAGGAACCCAGCGGTTTTACAAAGTACACAAACCATGTAGTTGAATTAATGTAGAGATACACTCTGAGAGCTACAAAGTATTTACCTTCAAATGTACTTACGTATGGAACGTACTATGAATTATTACGGCTCTAATGTTCCTATTTCGATTTTTGTCACAAGACTCTTTATCAATGAAAATATTATGCTTTATCAACTCATTTTATATGAAAAAGCTCTAATGTGACTCTCAACACACCGATCTATTAATAGAATGATATTAATGAATAAAACACTGATTGATATTTATTAAAATTATCATTAGCCCAAAACCTCTTTCAAAAAAATCCAGCAAATGAGGTCACATGTGTTGTGGCGAGTTTGAGTCTGGAGTTTCTTCCATCATTTATTCCTCTTTAAATGCTCTGCTTGCTGTTGAACTGTATGTTGGTGATAAGTAGGTATCACCAACATCACCAACTTTGCTGCGTGCTTAACTTGTTTTCTTTTTCAACTTATAAATAAAAAGGAAAAACTGATTTCGTAAAATGTATTTGAAAAAAGTACGATATTTGACTTGTAGTGAAGTAAAGTAAAGTAAACCCCTCCCCTAATGGAAATACTTCAGTAAAGTAAACATAGGCAAAAAAGCTACTTAAGTACAATAATTTATTACAATTACTTAATTACTGTCCACCACTGCAGGGAAGGAACTGTAACCAAACCACATCTTGTATCTCTTTAAAGATCATGAAATTCTGATCAACTCATAGTCAGATCTCAAATAAACCAAAAACTGTCTATGTTTAGGTCTTGACTCAAAACTAGAACGCACACAGTTTGGTAGAAATGTCCTTATACGCTGTAGCTTACAAACCAAGATACCAAACACTGTTTGATAACGATCCTCATGTGGAAAGACATAATTGTTAGTGGTAAGGTTGGATTTGTAGGACTTGAGTGTCCTGCCCAAAGCCCTGATTGACACAACCCCACTAAACACCTTTTGGATGAGCTTAAACTAGATCCTCCTCAAAATCCTGAAATTAGCACTCTGCCCGATCTCACAAATGCTCTTATAGCCGAATGGTCACAAATCTAGTGGAAAAGAAAACAAGCAAAAGAAACGGGATCAAACGGGATCTTTAATACTTTAAAGTCCCAATATTTTTCACCATAAATGCGTGTGAACATTTTCCTGTGTGTATGAACTGTTCAGTATAAGTAATGTAGCCTTGTCTTGCTTTAAAGATGGCCGTTTTGGTAACTTTGAGGGTACAGTTTTGTTCGTTGTACCTGGAGGCGCAAACATTTACATAAAAACTACCTTTCCTTCTGTTTCAGTGTTTGAAATTGGGCTCAGTTCATTAACTATTTATTTCATATTGTATAATAGGGAAGAAATGTAAAGCAATATTAATCAAACTTCAAGTGTTATCAAAGGCATTGAATTTTAATATCAGGATTGACTAAACTCATGCGTAGGAGTGTGTGTGTGTGGGTGTGTGTTGTGTGGTGTTGTGTTGTGTGTGTGTGAATGGGCTCGGCACTCCACAGACCTCAGGCTTTGTTTATGCTTGGCCGCCGTTAATCCTGCACTTCTCTCCTGTTGCCTGGACCTGCCAATCAAAGCCCTGACAGCACCACCCAAAGGCTCCTGAGAGATCGGCTTTCACTCTTGCAGAGGCACGCACGGCAAACAGAAAACTCGAACACAAACATATACAAATGTCTACGTTTAAAAAAAGATGCTGGATAAAGCGAACAACGCGCCAGAGACCGTGTGTGAATGGAAATGGTTTCAAAGTTTTCAAATTATTCAAATGACAACTAAGGAGAAGTACAGAGAGACAAAGTACATACAGCGGAGGCGGCAAAGTCTCATCATAAAGGTTAATATCAGGGTGGTTCAAATCAAAATCGAACACTGCGGCCGAAAAAGATTGTGAAATTCAAGTCTGGAGTTTATGACAGTTGAAGAAATGGTTTAGTCCAAAAATCTACAGTAGAACATTGTAATCAATCAGCCGTGACATGTTTGGTGTGTCTTTGTTTGGTTTTATCCTCGAGATACATGGCTAAGCTGTAGGGGAGGCCAATGCCCATAGTCTTGTTGCCTTGTTGTTAGATTTGTTGAAAAAATGTGTCTAGCAACAAGACATTTTACATATCTAATGACTTTCTGAGAAGACGTTTCAAAGAAGTGACGGTCCTGCATGTAACACAGCTCTCCAGCTTACTTCACAGCTGCCACTCTATACAAGCAGGTCTGCTCAATTGCCTACCAATGTGAAAAACCAATTACTGATTCCCATTGTTTCCAAACAACCAATTACTGACCACTGTTGTTTTCAATGACCAATCACCGTTAAGTACACCATTCAAATATAAATCACTAAAGACTATTGTTCTCAATCACAGATCCCTATTGCTCTCACAGACTAATCGCAATCACTGATCACCAATGTTCGCAATGACCAATTAATGATCATGATTATTTCAAATGACAAATCAATGATCATCAGTGTTCTCAAAGACTAATTACTGGTCAAAATTATTCCCAATTGATCACCAGTGATTGGTACTGCAATTCATTGGCCCTGTACTTGTACTCTGGACAATGACAATGAAGTTGAATCTAATCTAACCTAATCTAATCATTGTTCCCAGTGACCAATTACTTATCGCCAGTGTTCTCAATGACAAATTACTGATCACTGCTGCTCCCACTGACCAATCACTGTTTAGTATTTTACTCAAACATAAATCCAATTACTGATCACAATGTTTTTTCCAATGACCAATTACTGAATGCTGGTATTTTTATATAACATTCTATTAGTACTTCTAACTAAAATGTACACTTCATCAATGTACCATTGATGTAACGTGTACGTTTTCCAAATTTCTCATTCCTGATTAGCACTCCTTGCTTTGAGACACCATGCATGAGCATGAAACATTTATTTACCACAACGGAGTAAATCGATAATGTTTTCATGCCAAATGACATTCATTCATTATTCAAATCTAAAATCTGAAGCTGAGGGCATGGGGGCAGCATGGCAGGTTCGAGTCCTGTGTCATGACACATCTGTCCATTTGCACAAGACAACACTGGCTTTGGAGGGGTCTGGGCTCCACCTGCATGTGTGGGTGGAGTATTGATATAGAGATGCTGATGCAAAATAGGGGAAACGTGGCCAGAGATATGTCACATTGTAACATCGAACATACTGGAAGTCAAACACAGATGTGTGATTAGGAAAATTCGGACAAAGATTTATTTATAATTCTTTGTTAGGCAGTAATGAAATAATTAACCTTTGGTTCCAAAGACAATAAAAACCATGCAGAGCAAAAGTCTAGAGCTAGACCTCATCTAATGCAAGTCCCAACCCTTAAACACTTCTCCACTTCTCCACTTCTTGCAATTCATGGAGTTTGGTTTCAATGTGGGGGCAGCAAAAACAGGTCTTGATGCCATCCCCTGGACTTTAAAGGGTTTTTTTTGTACTCAGTGCCCATCAGCCTAAGAATTTGATATGAAAGGATTTTTTCACCAACATCTTTACCGATTAGCTCTTTCTACTAAAGGGCAGGACCTGTGTAATACTATGCGGTGCTGAGTTCTCCTAGCTGCCCCGTTCATATTTCCACACAGTGGCCTGTCTGTACTTATTTTGTCCCTGATATAGCATGACCTGTAATTTTAAACATGGCAGCCAGGGTTGGATAACGATAGTAAGTGCAAGCCTTTGCTATCGGTATTACCAGAGGACAACACAAGAGAGCTGTGACTACCTCCTTGGAGAACAGGGAGATAAATTAGTCCTTTAGTCCCCTAAATTAGACGTCAGCTGAATGTAAAAATGATTCTTCAGTGGTTTATTATGTATGGTGTAATATTGTAAGTAATCAGGTCTTGAATCCCTAACACGCAATTAACAAACTTTCATGAAAGTTTGATCAAATCAAATGAGATTTTTACTCTGTGACTCAACATAAATTAAGGACATAAAGAAAACTGACAAAGACATAATTTACAAATAGTGCAAAAAGCAAAGGTGTGTATATGTGTGTGCACAATATACAGAGGTGTAAAAAGTACCTAAAAAAATCCTACATGAATAAAAATAAAGATACCTTACTGCAAAACTCTATTACAAGTTAAGACTCGCAAATTCCAATATTACTTAAGTAAAAGTATCTCATGTGAAGTACTTGAGTGTTTGACTCATACTGAACGAAGGCTCAAAGATGCAAATGTCCTCAACAACTATTCATTTTAGTGAAAAAAATGTTGATTTGTGAGTTGCTTTGTTTCCTAAAATACCAATCATATTGTACACCTCAACACTGCATTAACCAAAACAACAACCTCTTCTACATGCCCATCCTCATTTGTGTGACATCAAGAGTGTGATTATGAATCTTTAAACAATACAGAACACTGGAGAACTAACATGAGCACTGGAGTGTGTGATTATGAGTAAAAAGACAATACATGAATAATAATGAATCATTAATGCAGTTAACTAGAGATCAAAGTTTCTTATGTTTTTGATACTCAGTAAAACTAGTAAATAGCCAAAAAAAGACTTCAGTACAGTACCAGAGTACATTTACTCAAATACTTTACACCACTGCAGGTATAAAGTGCACACCATGCAATAAAAAGGGGCTCATGTGTGCATGCGCAAAATATATAATGGCAATCCTTACTTTTATGTGCTCACAAATGGAAATCGTTCAGGTAGGATTTGTATGTTCATTTTAATACAAACTAATTTGATATGGTTTCCCTGAAGTACATTTCCTCCTGAGGCAATGAGGGTTCGTGGGACGCTAATCTTGTTCCCTGGATCATGATGCCATCGCACCATAGCCAAAATAAATAGAGACAAATAAGCAAAAGACAAAAATAAATAAAGACAGTAAACTTGTCTGTGTGTGTGTGTGTGTGTGTGTGTGTGTGTGTGTGTGTGTGTGTGTGTGTGTGTGCATGTGTGTGTGTGTGTGTGTGTGTGTGTGTGTGTGTGTGTGTGTGTGTTACTGTATGACACTTCAGTAGAGCTAAGGATCAGATCAGATTCAGGCTGTGGTGCAATCAGAGAGGTAGCAGCACCCTGTTTTTTATTTCTGAGGCTGAATTATTTACACACACACACACACACACACACACACACACACACACACACACACAAAGGGATGTTGATACACTGCAGCACAGCGTGTAGGAGAACAAAAAGGCAAGAAACAAACATTTTTTCGAGAGACAAGGAAGAAAGAAAGAAAGAAAGAAAGAAAGAAAGAAAGAAAGAAAGAAAGAAAGAAAGAAAGAAAGAAAGAAAGAAAGAAAGAAAAAGTACTGTTGAAAAATTTCAGTGCCCCAGAGAGACTCATTCACCCTGGGAAATCTCTCAAAGACACACACAGAGATGGTAGAAAGGTGTCTGTCTGTCTGTCTGTCTGTCTGTCTGTCTGTCTGTCTGTCTGTCTATCTATCTATCTATCTATCTATCTATCTATCTATCTATCTATCTATCTATCTATCTATCTATCTATCTATCTATCGTTTGTTCGTTAATCGTGTACGTAAATGACAAAGTAAATAGATAGTCGGCTTGTAGAGATTATAATTGCCAAGAGATCAGAATTACCCCCAACCCCCACCCCCCCCACCTACCCCCAAAATTAATGCAATTCAATAATTGTTTCTAATAAATTGAATGCAGTTCAAAACAGTGTAAAACAGTGTAAAAAAACCACCTGAATAAAACAGGAATGGTCTTCTAAACGTTCTCTCTCTTTTATTTTATTATTTTATTATTTATGACTATTCTTTTTTTCTTTTCTTTTTTTTTTACCAGTAATTGCATTTGGGTGTCATTATTGCAGCTCTGCACTGCGTTGTATCTGAATGTCCTCCTCCAAGCAATAAATCTGCTTGTAAATCATGTCCCTGATCTGAGTTCAGTGTTATGGGAGTGTTGAATAAATAAAGTGTATCATGTCTGTATGCAGTAATGAGCTGCTGAAACAGGTGTTTGGTGGTAAATCAGTGAACTGAGCGCTTTAAGCCTGACAGAAGATTAGCGGCACTGTTTGGAGCAGATTTACTGCAAATCCCGAGCTGTTTGTCAACACACACACACACACACACACACACTGACATGTTTACCCAGCTGCCCCACGTCTGGGGGGGCACAAGCAAATGTGGCACGATGTTAATTAAAATCAGGATTTGTTCCCCTTTCTGTTGGATAAATAAATTAATGTGCAGCTCGAAGTGTTGGACAGGAAGAGGAAACGTGTGGATTTGCGTGTGGATGCGATTTGAATGGACGTCATAAATCCAGAGAACAACCTCAAATCTTCACAAACGTCCAGATAACCGCCATGTGAAACTGCGTAGTCACGTGGCACACGTGCGTCACTCGTGTGACCTTCAAGAGTGGGCAGTTTCAAGGTATAAAAACACACCGAAATGCATCTCATCATGCCCTCAACTCAGTTGGAATATAGGAATTGCATTGTGTCCTATGCAAAAGAAAGGAAAAACAAAACATGTAGCAGTGCGTTTTTCTTTACTTTATTAGACCCTGAAATAACATGTGACTCTATAGAGAATCCCCAAACCACCAAATATCACACACACACACACACACACACACACACACACACACACACACACACACACACAAATTGCTTTTCTTATCAAATGAATGGTCTAGTCCATATGGCTTTTTATTATCATTATAACCAGAGTACAGGATGGAAAACGACAGTTTTTCTCAGTCGCTTGGGAGCATTTTTTCGAATCATCCTTGATATTTGCAGTATGTGCATTTCTCAAAACAATTTGTACAAACTGTTCAACACACTGAATTTCTTTCGAAAGCCTGTACTTTTCTCCAAACCCTTAGTTCATCTCTCAAAAGTATGTCACAATGAACATCTCGTTCCCATCAGAAGTCCTTTTGTTACAGTTTTTCTTAGTTGCTTTGGAGCGTTTCTCAGATCAGAAATGAAATATTCTCAAAACTCCTCGTTCAACCTCCACATCATTTCGTCACTTGAGCACATCATAAGAACATTTCTAGTTGCTTTTATCAAATCACGAACGCTTTTGTACATCATTGAACTGATTGTGTGCGAGTGTCTGCTGTTTCCTACAGTATCACTTGTTTATGTTCATGTTGATCAAAATATATTTTACTGGTTTCACCTGAATAGTTTTAACCCCCAAAAACATCTCAGCATCAGTTCACTGTATACGTCATTGAATGCAAAATGATTAAACCAGTTGTCAACATCTGTCATCTACAATTTCTATTAAACTTTGTTGTAAATGTGTTGAATTGATGAATTGTGCAGATAAATCTTGAATGTTACTAATGAAGGCGAGTGAACGGCATCAGATCAACCAATAATCAACCAGTTCTCTAAAACAGGTCAAAGGTGAATCTCGTGAACCTTCGAATGGAGACGGAGCAAAACACAGAATTACAAATTCTAAAAATGGATGAACTACTAAGAAACAAACGAATACTTAGCAAACGAAGATTTAGCTTTGACCAATTTTAGAGAACTGGTGGATCATTAGTCGATCTGATGCCGTTCATTCGCCTTCATTTGTCACATTCAAGATTCATCTGCACAATTCATCACTTCAACACATTTACAAAAAAAACCAAAAAAAACCCCAAGTTGAATATAAATTTTAGATGACAGATTCTGACAACTGGTTTAACCATTTTGCATTCAATGACTTATGCAATGAACTGATGCCTAAATGTTTTGGGGGTTAAAACTATTCACGTGAAACCAGTATAATATATTTAGATCAACATGACAAAAACAACTGATGCAAATAGCAGACACTTCTACACAATCAATTAAATAAATTTAATGTATATATTGTAATATATATATATATATATATATATATATATATATATATATATATATATATATATATATATATGAAAATGATGGGAGTTTGACCATCACTATCAGAATTTTTTTGTCAGGTTTCTCATTTCTACTGATCAAATTCAAAACGTGTCAAAATGTCTCCTGGTGGAATGATAAGAAAAAGTTAAAAGTTACAAATAGCCAAATAAAGTAGCTTCCTGACCCGTATTCTGCTCCACACACTTCAAGTACAGTATCTTTATCACTTGCAAATGTCTCATCTTTCCAGATCTAATATTTATTTCAGTGGAGCTACAGTCACTTTACTGTACAGCTTCACAATTCCTTTTCGTCCCTTCAGTCAGAACTTTATTTTCACCCTGTACTAATGTATGACTTGTGCCCAGTTTAAACGCGTTACTCGAGTTCACTGTGTGTTTAGGACAGACACTTGGTCCCAGGTCCAAACTAGGTCCTTTTTGGCTTGTGGTGCCCTTATATTTGACCCCTTTATTCTATGTATGAGAAGAGGAACAAATGTCAATTACACAGATCTTTTTTTCTTTTATGCTGCAAAAGATGTTAAATAAAAACAAATGTACAGTTGGACATGTTTTTTTTTTTCCAAAATTTAATGTACATATTTACATTATTCAGCTTTCTCAAAGTATGGCCAAAAAAAATTTTTTACTTACATGTAATCTGTGCTTTTGGCCCGTGGCTGTCAATTAAGCTTGATTTCTTTTTGCCCCTTCATGGGAAATATTTTGGGCACCTCTGCCCTTTTTTTTTTTTTTTTGTGGGCATGTGTGGGTTTATTTATTTTTTAACTTTTTTTTTAATTTGCAATTTTTTTAACGAAACCAGCATTAAATAAAATTTAATAGAATACTTCTTACGAACTTAATTTTTTTATTCTTAATTTTTACTTAAAAAGTTTTATATTGTACATAGAATATTTCACTTAATTTTTCTTTTCAATTATATTTATTTTTCTTGTAATCTAAAGCAGTCTCTGGCAAAAGAATTTCATTTGGGATGAATAAAGTTCTATTTGATTTTATCTTTTATAAAAAAAAAAACAAAAAAAAAAAACAATGTGAAATGGTAACAGCAGTACCATGACAAAACCCTGATTTTTTTACATGCTCATACATATATATATATATATATATATATATATATATATATATATATATATATATATATATATATTTTTTTTTTCCTTTTTTTCTTTTTTATTAATTATTTATATTTTAGAACTTTTTTGAATAATTAAAAAAATATCCCTACGCTTAGATTTAGCATGACTTCCATTTCTATCCCCAAATACATTTTCTATAAATAAATTAAATTAAAGCAAATGTATTTCTTCAAACATACGACTTGGGTTTGCTCATTGTTAAGGTGATATAGAAAAAACATTCCATTTGATTTAAAACATATTTTATTTCATGAACGTAACGCAAAAAAAGGGTCAGTTCGTTTTTTTTTTTTTTTTTTACATTTCACAGAAAAAAGGTTTGGTTCACATTTGAGTTTTTCTCTGTTGCAAGACAATCGTACTGAATAATTTTAGTTTGTATTTATTGCCTTCATAGACACACAAGACGTCCAAGTGCAGCGAGTTGCCGTGGATTGAGGAAGGCAAGGAGATGGAGAGGGAATATGTGGATCTGTTTAGTGTACCCAATTACAGCCCAATTACAGCTAATCCAGGATACACATCAGAAGGGAGAAGGAACAGTATTTAGTTTTTACCCCTCTTTACTTCCCAGCGAGGGCTTTTTCCGTCTTGTTTAAGGCGGTAAAGGCAGACCGACGTCAGACTTGAGAGCCAAAGACCTTTGGCCTGGGATTAATCCTGCAACATCAGTCTAGAATAGTCTAAAATATCTCCTCCACTGGAAGACTTCCACCTCGAGATCCATTTTCAGCTGGCTCCTGCATCAAGTCTTTAGAGCACAACTGATGGTTTTGGTGGCTTTCGAAACAAACAAAAAAAACCTAAAATGCTTAAAAAAAAACACTTCTCACAGGACCTGAAAGCGCCAAGCTGCCTGGTCTTTGTAGTCCAAACAGTCTGCACTGAAGTTTAGTTTCCATGGTGAAGCAGCTTGGTCTTTGTAGTCTTTGTAATCCACACAGTCTGAGGAGGTGAAGGGGAGTGCTGCACCACCGTAGCCCTGGTGCGTGTGTGCGTGCGGGTGATGGTGAGGGTGGTGCCCGTTGCTCTGCCCCAGGTGGTGTGGGTGATGCGGGTGCGTGTGGTGTCCAGACACCCCGGTGCCTGCCATGGAGCTCAGCTGGGGGTGATGCGGGTGGTGGCTGTGCATGGGCGCCAAATATGAGCTACAGTCCATGTTACCGAAATATGAGCTGGACGCAGTGCTGGGGTAACTCTGGGCATAAGTGGGCGTCTGGTTGTAGGAAACAGGGAAGGAGGCTACCCCAGCTGGGCCTCCACTTCCTGAAACCGCACGCTGCATGCACGACGCACTGGTCGGGGGCGCTGGGTCCGGGATGGTCGGAGGAGCTGGAAGGGGTGATATAGGGGCGGGACTCCAGATAGACGACACAGGAGTGGCCCCAGATGAGGAGCTACTACTCATACCCAGTCCACCCAGGTTTGAGTTTGAAGAGGATGAGGAGGACGATGAGGACGAGCTGGTGTTTGACACCACCGGAGGACTGAACTGGCCGCTGCTCTCTGAACCGGGACTCTCTCGTAAGGGAGAGGCTTTTTTCTTCGCAGGCCGGATTTTTGCACCGCTGCCAGTGTTACTGCTGTTGCTGTTCTGTTGCTGCTGCCGGCACTTCGCTCTTCGGTTCTTGAACCACACCTGGTCAGGGAGAGAACGCATAAGTACACAATATAACGCAGGTGTACCATGCACCCTAGGTTTCCAGGAAATACATGAAGTTAACAGATGAAACTAATATGGTAGGACTGGAAATGTGGGAGTGTCCATGCAACTGGGAAAGAGATTAGCAGAAGCAAATGGAAATATTGACAAGACAGTATGGTATTTATTATCTTTCCCTTGCAACAGTACTTTCCTGCTCCAAAGCACAGTCATATAAACCCAGTCACCCATAAAAATCTCTAATTATTGCTTCATATTATACACCAGTGATTGTCAGGGATCACTCTAACTCCATCACCTGTTTAGTCAAGCCTAATTGACTAAATCAGCTCAAGTGAAAAAACTTAAAAGTATGAAAAGCACAATTATGTTTGCGTTCTGAATATTTCAGACCACTTTGAGATTCATAAACCAATGAAACATGACATGAATATTGAGGATCCAGTAGTCTGAACTGATGCTTTGCCTTAAAAGGTGGTAAATAACTCACGTGGAGATAAACTAAATAGGCCGGCACTTTTGTAATCGATTTATGCATTATTTTAATTTATCAGAATCCTTCTCCAAATTATCAATAAGTAGTCACATTTCCACTTGGTTGTATCATCGTTTGAATATCGAATCGAAATTGTACTGTATCGTATGTAGAAGTCTGAAGTTGATGGTTTGAGACCTACTTTTTTTTACATGAATTTGTGTTCTGATGATGGAAAGCTTAAGAATAGTGGCATATTTGTCTAACAATTGAATACTGAGATTATTAAATTCTCAAATCTGTTCTAATATCCATGATTTATTGGTGATGGCCACATTTATATGATGCTACTGGAACATGCTAAAACTGTATTATGGTAGTACAGTACTGGTATATGCTGCCACTGGAACATGGTAGTACTGGTATATGCTGCCACTGAAATATGATAGTGCTTTAATACGATGCAACTGGAATATGATGCCACTTTGCTGGTTGCTACTGGAAAATTATAGTACTGGCATATGATGCCACCAGAATATGATAGTACTAAAATGTGCTGCCACTGAAATTCAATAGTACTTGGAGTTATATATATATATATATATATATATATATATATATATATATATATATATATATATATATATATAATATGATAATGTTGTGATACTGGAATATGATAGTGCTGGAATATGATGCCACTGGAATTTGATGCCACTTTAAAATGTTGCTAGGGAATTTGGTTGCTACTGAAATATGATGCTACTGGAAAATGATGTTACTGGAATATATTGATACTGGAAATTGATAGTATTCAAATATATTATGCTACTGGATTATAATGCCACTGAAATACGATGCCACTTTGTTAGTTGATACTGGAATATGATGCCGCTAGAATAAGATGCTACTAGAATAGGATAATACTGGAATAATATGCAACTGGAATATAATGCCATTTTCATATGTTGCTAGGGGATATGATGCCACTGGAATATGATGCCACTTTGCTAGTTGCTAGTGTAATATGATGCCACTGGAAATGGTACGTGTCTTAATTTCGTGTGAACACCAGTGCACACACACACCACACACATGCCCTTACCTGTACTCTGGACTCCGGCAGGTTGATCTTGAGTGCCACCTCCTCTCGCATGAAGATGTCTGGGTATCGTGTCTTGGCGAACAGAGACTCCAGGATGTCCAGCTGAGTGCGAGTGAATGTGGTCCTCTCCCGCCTCTGCTTCCGGGGATTAGCTTTAAAAGTGAAAAACAATCAAACATTTAATAAACAAGGTTGACCAATTCCTAAAAAAAAAAAATTATACATATAATATAGAGCAATTTACAATAAACTGTTTACAGTTATAAGTGTATTTAATTTAGTGTTTATTATTATTATTATTATTATTATTATTATTATTATTATTATTATTATTATTATTATTTCTTGTAAATTGTGAGCTTGTGCACTTTGTTTTCTAGAGCCTAAATGTTCTCTATCCATTTTCTCCAAATATATCCCTACAATGATTTTTTTGGCTGGGTTTTTTTTTCTTTTTCTCTCATGTATTTATTTATAAAAAATATATATACTCGTTATAGAGTAAATTCTGAATTAGTCTAATTATTCACTCAAGCCTTTGAACACTTAATGAAAGTTTTACTAGCACAGGCAGATTCATTTTAGTGTATCAGTAGATACATTTCGTCTAGATCCCCTGTAAATCCCAGGACAATGTTCAGTGGTGTGATGTGCATTTAAAAAAAAAAACCAGCATGAGACTGGTCTGGGAATCAAAACTTGGGAAATCTATTCTTATTACTTTGCGTGCAACATTACAAATTGAAAGTTATGCTTTTCATGTTTGGAACAGTTACTGTCGATATTTTCCAGCTCAAAATTTATTCATATTCGCTAAATCTCGATCAAAAGTTGAATCAAACGATGATCTACACACCAAAGAGCTTCTTAATGAGAATTAGTAAGAGTTCATCTCAACAGGCTGCGCGTGAAGGATGTGAAGCAATAAATAAAATGTTATGGAATTATAGATGTGTGTGTGTGTGTGTGTGTGTGTGTGTGTGTGCGTGTGCGTGTGTGTGTATACACGCGCGCATTTCTACATAAGAAACTTAGTTGTCCGACTCCTTGTTGTTTAGTTTTTTATTCGATTATTGCTCGGCTTTTTTATTTAGTTTTTCCAATCCAATTTTTTTTTCAATCCGGATATTCATATATATATATATATATATATATATATATATATATATATATATATATATATATATATATATATATATTTATATATATAATATGTTTGGTAGGTTTTTCTGGACTTTTGCGGACTTTTCGGCCAATTCAACATTCGGCAAAAAAGAAATTCCCTTTCTTACAGGATTTTTTATTTTACTATTATTACTTTAAAGAAAAACTCCAAAATTGGGAATCTGTTTATTTAAAAAAAGACTTTTTAACACACATTTGCCATTTTTAAGAAGTTCCTAAGCGTCTTTTCAAACATCCCGTTAAATCAAACGTCGTTTATCCTTTTTTTTTCCTTTTTTGTCCTTTTTTAATGTAATAATAATTTAAAATTGAACCAATTAGACAATGATAAAGAATGATAAAAAAAACACTTTGTAATTATTAACACGGTTCCTTTTTTTCCGAAAAAAGATCCGCTTATTATACAATACGAAAAGTCTCTAAAAATCCATCTTCCAGGGTCTTCTCATTTTATTAGCATCATTATTTCACTATTATTTCTTTATCATTATTATTATTTCATCTTGGGTGTGTGTGTGTTGGAGTGAGAGAGAGAGAGAGAGAGAGATGTACTCGTACCCGGATACCCGACAGAAGGATGGAGGAGCTCCATGGGCGCCCCCCCGAGCCCCAGGCCGTTGACGGCGTACGGGGCCTGTTTGAGGTATGACATCATTCTCGCAGCTCGTGTGGGGGTAACGGCGGAGTCCGCGCTGGAGGGTCCGAGTCTCCCCGCCGAGCTGACACACACACACACACACACACACACACCTGGAAAAGAGGAGGGAGAAACACACACTTCATCAATAAATCAGTAGACGAAGTGATGAATGAAAGTTTAGTGAATACCGACCTGTGAACTGCTGATAATAATAATAATAATAATAATAAATGATTAAACAGGATACAACGAAATGTATATTTCTAAATAATAAAAGACAATTTAAAAGTTGAGTTTTTTCCCCTCCCATAAAGTTAATATAAAAAAAATCGAATCCATATATCAATCTGAATCATTTTCTTCTTGTGAATCTTAGGCCCTTTTTTCTTTTCTGTACTTTTCTTGTTTAAGTTTCTCGTCTAAAGATCTTGCTAAAAAAAAAAGACATTCATTAATAAATCCCACACTTGCTCAATATTTCGGATTAAATTGATTGTACATGTAATATTAATAAATATCTATATTTGTTATAGTTATAAGACCTCTGATTGATTTTTTAAAACAAGAAGGTGAATAAATGTAAATAAATTGAATACCAGTTGAAAAGTAACTGTGTGGAAAAATAGGTTTCCGATTACAACTAGAGGAACAAATACAATAATCAATATTTATTGATAGTGTTGAATCTTTATCTAATAATAATTATATATATATATATATATATATATATATATATATATATATATATATATATATATATATAAAGAGAGAGAGAGAGAGAGAGAGAGAGAGAGAGAGTTGGAATCTGAAATGATAATATTAATGACGCTTAAAACATCTTCTGTTTGGACTTCACAGAAAAACTCGACATCATGCAGGTCTCGACCATTAATTATCCAGATAACAAAATTATCCTGACTGCTAGAAAATCCATAAGAAAGAAAGAAAGAAAAACGCTGACTTGTCCTTTAGGGATCAATCAGAAATTTAAACAGCGTCCTAATCACCTCATTTCACACTCCACTAATCAGCACGACTTCACACACTAATTGGCCGTTCACACTTTCTGCACATCTACAAACACAAACTCTCAAACTTTCAGCTTTTATTCAAATAAAGAAAGAAAGAAATAAATACATCCAGTGATCGATGAATGTGATGATCAGTTACATTTACTTTTTAATTGTATAGGATTTATTTTCAACTCATTTTATTATGTAGTGGCCAATAAACCGAATTTACATTTTACAAATAGAAATGCTCATTCGTGCCATATTTCAGGCTCTGCTCCGTGAACGCGAACGCACAAGCGCGTCTCAACAATTACGCACAAAAGTTTTAAAAACAAACTAAGATCAGACATTAAACGCTTTCTAAATGTTTTCAATTGGATTGAATTTTTAATTTAAGTTCAGGACTGACCTTTATTAAAAAAAAAAAAGCAGAAACTTTATTATTAAAATAAAATAATTCTATAAAACAACAAAAACTAATGTAAGACTTTAGACTCGAGTGGAATTTGTGCTTTAGGCTCCTGGACGAAATGATCTGTGAGGATCCGAACTCGTTTCGCAGCTTTTTTTTTTGTCATGTCGGAGTTTTGTACCAAATCACTTGTATTTTTAAAGACAAAGTTTTTAAACGACATGGTGCGCTTTTGATTGTCGCGCGCATTCGTATGGATCAGCCTTCGTTTAGAGCAGACAGACAAAAGAATCCACTGCTTTAAACCAAATGTAAATCAGCAGCAACTGTGCAAATGATCCGTCTTAGCCATTTAGATTAGACTCAGAGGGGGTGGGTGGGGGTGGGTTTATGTAGCGGTGGTGGTGGTGGTGGTGGGGGGCTCCTTCATTTACAGCCAGAAACCTTATCGACTCTGTTACCCCCACCCACACACCCCAAAAAAACACCCCCCCACCCCCCCAAACCCAAACTCTCGTCGCTTTTTCACGCAGCAGTTACGAGCTGCATAAACAATGACACATTTGCACAATTAATTTTGGAGGGTGGGGGTGAGACGCACATTCGCAAACCGAAGTGTATTGAAAAAAGTTGCATGTCGCAAAACTGGTTCCTGAACCAAAAACAGTGTGAGCTTGAACACGTGATTATTTTTAATGCACAACACACTCGGTTTTGTTTTGTAATGAACGAAACAACAAAAAAAGAAATTTGGATTGAGGGCAGTTTCTTACCTGGTGAGTCTCCACTCGTACACACACTCCCTGATAAGGAAATCCGGTGTTTACGCCAAAACGGCACAAGAAATGTTTATTTGACGGTGAAAAGAAATCAGAGGAGAAACACCAAAATATTCCTTGATTTTTTTTTTTTTATCACAAAACAACCAGAGCCCCAAACGCCCTCGATCTTCTCTCACATCCGCGCGCAGGACTGCCAAAATGTTGTCCAATTGGGGATTGATCACTTTTTTGCCCCGACGTCCCGTCTATGAGTAAAAGCATACCTGTGGGACCGCCCGCCGCAGCCAATCAGAGCGCGCGCGGCTCCTTACGACTCAGCGCGCCCGGCCAATCACCACCCAGAGAGGCGGCAGGTTCGTTGTGACGTCACGATGACCCGCCGCGCAAATCGAGCGGGTCGACGTGCAAAAAAAAAAAAAAAAAAAGCAAAGAAAAGCAAAGAAATACATACACTCTTTTAAAAATGTACTTAAACTCATTAAAGCCGAGGAGTTGTTTTATCTGGGAACAACCCAAAATAAATACACACACACACACACACACACACACACACACACACACACACACACACACACACGTTACATAATTAGGGTTATTTTGGATGTGGAAATATACACTTTTCTAATTACAATGTATTGCAGGCCCCTTAATCTGCATCTACAAAATCTAAAAACATCAACAAAAATTAAAATAAAATTGTATATATACATATAGAATTAACCGAGCTTTTTTATTAAACGAAAAAACCCCACAAAATATATAATACATTAATATATATATATATATATATATATATATATATATATATATATATATATATATATATATATATATATATATGCATGTGTGTGTGTGTGTGTGTGTGTGTGTGTGTGTAATAAGTTAAAACGAGTTGCCTTGTTTTATGAATGTGTTAAAAATAAAATGTACGATGTAAAATAAAAACACAGTTAAATAAAAATTATAATAAATAAAATAAAAATAATTTGCGCAAATGTCAGTCTTTAAAAAAAAATACCACACTGTGCGTTTTCTTTTTTTTTCACTTTTTTCTCGTATCAGAAAAAAATCAGACGACACAAACCTCCAGCACAAATTCTGTACAGATTTTCATATAGTGAAATTATATATTTTATTTTGTATTCGGCCATTAATTGTAACCCAATAAACAGTGTTTATATGCTGGAAACTTCAGAACCATGGACTTTTATTTAATTTATTATTATTATATGTCAAATTTAATCCATTTTAACCAACAGGCTTCCGAGCAGTGGGTTTTACAGACTAAAAACATTTCACAGTTTTATTTTTACAGTCAATTTCTGGAGTCGTTCAAAAAAAAGTTAAATGTCAAGAAGCAAAACAAAAAGTTGAATCGATATGACTGTGTATGAAGATATTTGAGAAGCTATTGCTATTGTCCCCGTGTGTGTGTGTGTGTGTGTGTGTAATCCCGGAGTTTCCTCAGCTCTTAAAGCCGCTAAAACCCCGGCCTGGGATTGGCCTCGTCATGCGCCTTTTTTACTCCTGCTTGTAAAAAATTGTCCGCACTTATTAAAACGACGATGCATAAAATCCCCTCAGGCCAAATCGGGGAAAAAAAGGCACGAGGACATGTTTATTTGAACTCCTCTTCCTCTCTGTGCCAGTTAAACACCTGCGGAGACGCGCGCAACAACAAACCCATAACGAGTTTCTCTCGTTTTAGATTTTTATTTATAAAACGCGGAACATTTCACATCTCATTACAGCTACACGAGGAACGGAAGAGTCGCACAGATTCCTGGGGCAATAAAATAAACCAAATTTCGCCTTAAAAAATTAATAATCAATAAATTGCGCACCTGAAAAAAAAAAAGATGCAACTGTGTCCCTCCTCCCGAGCGGGACTTTTGGCACAGGTAAGGCGCGCGCATGCTGTTCCTACTGTGATTTCTTTCTTTAAATTTTTTACTTTTTTAAATTTTTAGTTAACATACATCTTGGGTCAATCTGTGAATTTTTGGGAATGAAAATTGCGCATTTCCTGCTTGCGCATGATTCCGCACGATGCTCCAGAATAATTCACGCAATAATGAATACATATTTACATGTTTCTTTGTTGTGTTTAAAAGTGTACATTAAAAGGCATTCGATTGCACCGCACACACTATTGCTTTAGAATAAAAAAAAGAAGAAGAAACAACAGAATAAATAACAAGAGGATAAAACAAGAGGAAACACATCTGGATTGGAAACGAAAAAATAATTGCGCTGTGTTAGACGGGCTAAAAAAAATAAAAAGAAAAAGAAAGAAAGAAAGAAAGAAAGAAAAAAAGATAAAGAAAGAAAGTGTTGGAGTGTATTGGTAAGCTCTTGAAGTGACGTTTCAATACACACACACACGCACGCACGCACGCGCGCGCTCGGGGACGAGGCTTTAATTTTGGTGCGTGTAAAGAGAGACCCCGTTTTACTTTAAATCACAACCGCCTTTAATTAACATAATGAACGAGGCGCAGATGTGTGTGTGTGTGTGTGTGTGTGTGTGTGTGAAGGAGAGTGTTGGCCCGAGTGTGTATTCGCAAGAGGATGGTCTGTCCGACCTTTACATAGATTGACAAATAAAATGGAATAAAACAGTAATGAGAAATGTCAGTTCAATGCAAATTTGGACTACTTCCGGTCTTTAAAGGAAGGAGAAAAATCATAATCCAGTATATGAGCATTGGTGTGAACAGTTACTATGAATAGTTCCATAAAACAGCCTGTTTGAACTTCAGCTTCTCCCTTTGGATGCAGTGGAAAACAGCTGGAGTGCTTTATAACTTTGCAATGTTCATCCCATACAAGTTTATACATTCCTAATAAAAGACCCGCATACAGAAGAGATCACAGGTTCACACACCCATTTCACATAATATAAATTTGCACGATCATCTCGTTCAAAAGTTTACATCCCCTCACACCAGTGACAGTGAATCAACCATTTTTTCCAATGAACATTTTTTACACACAAATTAAAAATGCACCGTTTCCCCCAACTAGAAATTGTTAAAGCATTGATAGAAAGACAAAAACAGTGGTCAAATACCCAGTGTTGGTCAGTACCATGTACACCATTGGGTGTTGGTCCTCATCCTGTGTGTAAAACGATGGATCTGTATATAATTGTGTATTTACTGTGTATCCTAAATGATCCTGATCTCTATTTATTATCTGTTTATACACTGTGTATAACTTTAAACAGTTGTACATACAATGTATATATTCATTATTCTAAATCTATATAACTCATTATATAGGCATGTTATTACTATTACTTGATGTGTATGTTTATATATACAGTATGTATATAGATTCTGAATGTTCTGACTCACCAGGTCCTGCACATTTCTTTGTAAAGTATTTGAGTAAATGTACTTCATTACTGTACTTTTTTTGGCTACTTTCTTGTGTTACTGAGTATTAAAGATATTCAACTTTTACTCTACTAAACATCATTAAGGCTCAACACTCCCCTGTCCATATCTGCCTGTGAGAGACAATTTAGCACCGCCAATCTCATTCTCAGCCCAACAAAGAGCTCGAATAAACGCCAAAATCTTTGGGAAGCAGCTTTATCTACAATTATGACCTTCTAATTTATTGGTCCATCGAATACTGATGGTTCTTCTACTTTGTGACATGAGACTGTCATTTTATTTGTTAATCGAAGATCCTTTTTTTGGAAGATCGCTTTACCACTTTGTCTTTTTTTGTTGTTGATCCAATTGTTTGATCTTTGCTTCATTCTGGCTTGTTGACGAGGTTGTTGTTATGGTTTATGCAGTGTTCAGGTATACAATTTGATTAGTATTTTTGGGAATATAATCTCACGAATCAACTGTTTTTGGTTTTCAAATCAAATTTTATTTGTCACATACACATACATACAGGGTACGACATGCAGTAAAATGCTTTTTCATCATGCTTTGTTTTAACATGTGTCTTGGTGTTGAGGACCATTGCATCTTGGAGCCTACATTCAATATGAGTCAAATATTTGTTGAAATGTATGTTCAAATCAGATACTAGCAGACTTTTACTCAAGTCGTATTGGAATTGGCGGGTTTTAATTTGTATTGGAATAAGTTTTGCAGTAAGGCATCTATACTTTTACTCAATGAGGATTTTTAAAAGCAATGCTGCCAAGAGCCTTTATATTTATTTGTAGTAGCTATATTTATATATTTATCTGCACATGTTAATTTGCACAATTGTTACTATTTGCACTTCTGGTTGATGCTAAACAGCATTTCGTTGGTGTACCTGATAATGACAATAAAAATCTCTATCTATCTATCTATCTATCTATCTATCTATCTATCTATCTATCTATCTATCTATCTATCTATCTATCTATCTATCTATCTATCTATTTTAAAAGCACGATATGCAGAACATTCTAGAAAAACAGATAATTTGCAGTTCCTGAATTTTCTTTCTACAGGAACCTGTAGTTTAATTGCTCAGGACAAACAAAGGACTCATGAATGACCATCATAGAATATAAGTCCAGTTGTCCATCCTCCAGGGTACAAACACAGTA